>NW_009630385.1:5282-48905 GCF_000690535.1 Cariama cristata
CCAAGGAGAAAGCCAGCACTGGCTTAGCCAGGAGACTGACGCTGAAATGAACAGTCTATGAAGAGAGAAAACTGTTGAAAAATTGATGTTGGAGGGAATGAAAGGCCTGGAGAAGTGAGGTAGGGTTTGGAAGGAAGAAGAGGGTAGAAAGCAACTGCAGGATTCTCTGTCCTTGCTGGAGCACCATGTCCTGCCCCTGAAACTACATTAGAAAATGCTAAATTTCACTATTCCTTTACCACCAAATTTTGTGATGCCAGTTATGAGCCAGTATGCACATGTGATTGCCTTCTGTTACCACAGAAGATGACAATTTATTACTCTTATCAGTAATCAACGCATGCAACAGGCAAAAGTCTTTTGCAGTAATCTAATCCTATTGATAAAAAATCTGCTATCATACCAACAAGATGGTCTCATGATAGTACTGACATGTCTCTGAGTTGTTAAAAAATGGGAAAAGATAATTAAGCAAAAAAAAAAAAGACAGAACTTTGAACACCTGTAAATTAGAAAAATCCTAGAATTACAGTTCATACAGGTTGGTTAGTAAATGACTAAAGACAAGCAAGACAGACTCATTATACAGCCAAACTTTTCCCCTGAAAGTGATACCTACAAAACCAAAAGGTTTTGGAAGACAAATTTTCATCTAATTTTTCCTGTTCTTTATCTGATATGTATCTCTCACATGAAAGTGTTAAATTTTTTTTTCATTCAGTTTTTCTTCTGTATCTGCATTTCCCTATTGATGTAAATTTAGTCTATACAATGCTAGTAGTTTGTGCAGATGACTGTGAAATACAATAGGTTGCCCCTCTAATTTACTTAAATGCTACTGAGAAATTGTTCTGCGATGGGAACAAGTATTTTCAGTTTTCCCAGTCCAACTTTCTTCTCCCAGTCAAGTCACTGATTCCCTAAGTGATCTTGAACAAATCATTTGATTTAATTGTACCCATATCAAGCCAGCTGGATAACTACAGTAAAAAGCAGCTCTTCACTGAAAACCAAATGCTATGCCTAAACTGTGCCTTCTTCAGTAAACAAACACGGATGAGACTTAACGCATTTTCCCTTGGGACCGTCATGAGGGAGTCAAGCATTCCAAATGCATTTCAAAACCTAGAAGATGGGTTCAAATTTGGTCTTGAAAGACATCTTTGCTAATCCAGTAATTAACATGCTGGTTTTGCATAGAATAAAGGCTCTTAAATATTTAGAAGCATATTATCATAGTGTTTTTAAAAGAGTCACTATTTTTTTAAAACATATTAATTTACTTGTTCGCTTCAAACAGACTAGATTTCAACTGTTATGTTTTTAAAACTCTGGTGGCTTACTTAATGAATGCTTGTGACTCATAAGGTCTATTATTACTCCTTCTGAGTATACATTAGCTAAAAAAAATTACAGCAAGCTAGCTTTTATGTAGTGTTTAGCAGAAAGTTCACTGTATTATATAAACCATTGCCATGTAGTTCTCCTTTAACTGTTAAAAAATATACTGTACACTACTTGCTTTGGTTATGTTTCATTTTACTTCCTAATCCAAATAGGGTGTGTTACATACATACATACACCTTAGTGATGATGGCATCAAACTAAAGTTATAAAAATATTTAACCAGCTGGTATACAGGAACAGCTCTTGACTAATATATTCATCTGAGGTTATTTACTAACTGTGAATATTTCTGCCACTCCATGAGAGCTAGATTCATTAAAAGGCTAACCACCTTCATCTCTCATTAACCGTAAATGATACTGAAGATACTCAGCTTTTTTCAGTGAAGTCCTAAACCCATCTGTTCTTGATAGATTCATTCGTAGTGAGTATCCCTATAGTAAGCACAATTGTGGAATACCCACACAAAGTCATAAGGCTTACAAATTGAGATAATGTCAACTTTTTATGTTACACAGTCAGTCTGTTTATTTATATGATTTTGAAAGAGGAAGTTGGGAAAAAAAAGAGAACTTTTGAAAATGGAAAAAGACAGTCAGCAGTTTTTTCTACTCTGAATGTGTGGGAATTCCACCAATACTCTATTTTTGGTCTGACTTTTTTACAGCATTTTTTGTAAGATTATACTATCCTTATAGAAAATTATTCAATCTTTTTAACCAAAATTATAACCCTTTTGCAACTGATTTCTGTTGATTTTTAACTATCTGTGGCTTTCAAAGAGCAGTAGATACACTTTATAGTCTATAATATAGTTTTATAAACAAATAGTATAGGAATAATATAAAAGAAGGTCAGAGCTACATAGGATCCATATGCCCATTTCTTTTGATTCTGCAGGCTCCTGCAGGTTTCATTCCCAGTAAATGCCACTGTATTTTCCCAAAAGTGCCACCAATAAAGTTTCAAAATTACTTTTAAATTGTATTTTCCAATTTCTCTCATATTTGAACAAGCACATACAACAGGCCTCCCTTTCCATTGCTCCCTAATCATAATACAATGCAAAAATGTTCATTCTCCCTCCTACTGCCAGATGCAATCCTTTGACAGAAAACTATACTTAAACCAGTACATGTAACTGATCTCTATTACACTTTGAGAGCAATGGTGGTTACTACCAGATGATGGTAAAATACGAACTTTTAAATACATCGTAGCTTGGCAAAAGTTTTTTTCAGATTCATACTGCAGACAAAAACAACAAAAATCCACACTCCAGTGCTCACATAAGAAGTAAAACTGCTGTGTCTTGCCCCCATGCTGTTCCCCTGTGCAGGGGGAGATACTACCCATATAGGAATGGGATACTTCCCATACAGGAATGGAAGTATCTGAGTAGGAAGAGGAGGATTTAATCCATGAAAAACTGAAAGAAAATCCTGTCAAAATGTAGTCTGCTATAATCGCAGAGCCTATGAGAAAACAAAATCTTAAACTACAAAAAAACCCCCCGAGTATTAAAAAATAGTCTGAAATGTTCTATTGCAGCTTTCTGCTGCTGTAATTTTAATGGATACTTTGTTGTTAAAATACCATCAGTCTTCATTTTTTATTTATTTACTAAATTGTTAACAGAAGAAACAGAAGATCATCTATAATAAAAGCCCATATGCCTAGACTTGTGCAAATATAATTGCACATTCTAACATTCAGTCCAAAGATATACTGATTATATCTATGAGATCTATTTGTTAATAAATTTGAGGCCACAGAAATGGATTTTTTTGAATAATTCCATCATATGAATAAAACAAAATACTTAGAGTCATCCTAAGGAGCAAATCTGGTTGTGATTTCTGCCGGAAATCACAGTGCAGTTTCCCTGTGTGGAAGATGATTTATGAAGCTGATGAAGGAACTGTACTTCACGTGCTATGAAGACTAGTGCTGTGTTCTTAACGTTTAAACACATACTAAGCACAGTTGGTCACTGCATTGAACACACCTATAGCGTTAAGGCTGTTGTAAAGCTACTGTCCTTGTACTTCATGTCAAGTTGGACTACTGAAATTTGGCACATCAAAAAAGGTTATTAACAAGGTTCTTAAAGGTTCTTAACCAATACTTGACAGGAATGATTGCTGCTGCCCTGTGTAACTATAGCAGAAAAATACATTTAAAACATAAAAATAATCACATTTAAAACACCGAAGTCACTAGAGAGGAAATGGTTATTTGCATAGGTTGTTTCAGAGGACAGCAGGCAATAAATTAATATTCTTAACACAATGTATGCTATACAGCAGATTTCTCAAATCCATTGTATGTTGCCCAAAACAGTGTTCAAATAAATACTACACCAGGAAATACTAAACATCTGCCTGAAGTCTGATCATGAAATACAACTGTATCTGTTCCCTCCCCTTTGGTAATTGTCAAGTGGTTCAGATGACCTCAATGAGAGCAGACTTTTGGTTAGTATCCCAAGTCATTACATCAATACCCACAGTGAAGTCTAGGTAGGGCAGCTATAATATGTCTTGTAAATATGCTTTCTGTATTTTTAAACAGAAGGAGGCTTAATTTCAAATTTTTTATATTAAATTAGGCCTACTCACTTCATCATTAAGAATTCAAATTACCAAGATATAAACCCAGTTCATCTTATCTACATAGGCTGATCTACATATACATACCCTTAAGTAAACTAGGAGACAAATAAACCACAAATTGGAAACTCTGTATTTAGATAGGAGGAGGAATTGTTTATGTGGCATAAGGAACTGTCAGTAATTATTGTTAAACAGTGCTCTTGAACATAGACTTAAGAAACTCTGAATTTAGGGGAAGCCAGTAGGGATTCAGGTTTTGCCATTAGTGCCATTTCTATAGTGAAAAGACAAAAAACCTCATCTGCAACCCTCAGCCATTAACTTTGAAAAAGTTTGTATGCTTGTGCAAAAATCATCAGTTAATTTGAATTTCCTACTTTGCATTTATTTACAAATCTGTGAGTAGTCCATTTTTATCATTGTCATCATTCCATTTTAATTACATTTGGGACAGATTTCTTATCCTGTGATGAACATGCAGGTGGAAGAGTAACACTGAAGAGTTAATGATGGGACAAAGATTCTATCTCTTTTATTATTTGCTTCTGGCTTATGCAAAGATTCTACGTGTGTATGTCATCTAAATGGTATAGAGCAGAGTGGCAGACCACCCTTTCCCTTATTCTGGTTGCAGCCTTCTGAGGAGTGGAGCTGCCTGGGGAAGCACTGACCTTTCTGGAGCAGCAGCTCTGGAGCAGGAGGTGGGGAGGGCAGGCAGAGGCACAGTAAGCAGGGAATATCAGGCAGGAAAGCTGAAACGAACAAAAGGGTTTGCTTGCAGCAGGGAAAAGGCTCAGAACCAGACCTAGAAATAAGGGGGTTTCTATAGGAACCTAATGGGGGCTGTGTAAATTACGTACAGATTAGGAGGCTGCTGAAAGTTGCCCAAATAGAAGGCAAAATTGAGTAGAGGAATTAATCCCGTAAAGCACACTAGGTAGGAGGCTATTTGCAAACTTTTTAATCAGACTCCATTGCTAAGCCTCAGCTCCTTCTGTAAAGAACTCCCTTGCTTTTGTTTGCTATTTTGTGTGCTAATACCATCTGACTTTAAACATAGGGAGCTTTTGATTCCTTTCAGCATGTTCACTTTAAAAAAAGGACCAAGTAGGTCTACTTTAAAGCCTTCGGTGACTCAGGGGTCTGTCAGATAAAAGTGATAAATATACGTAATACATTACATGAAAACTATATATATATATGAATATGTAAATATAACAAACAGCTAAAAATTATATGTGAGATGTATTATTATGTATATTCCTGACAAGAGTAAATTTAATTCTTGAAATTAATTTAGCCATAATTCTTTAGCTGCAGTTTTTTCTTTTCTATTTTAGTACATCCTCTGTTATTTGAGTTGTTCTTCAACAGTTTAGCAGCAGGAAAAATGCAGCAAGGCTTATTTAAAATCCAAACCCAGGAAATAAATTCTCAACAACAGATGTCTTGAACAGTCAAATATAATCTCCATTGTTAATCATACAGAAACTTTCCCTGTTTTTAACGCTAGAATTGCAAACTCTAAAAAAAAAGTATCTTATTTTCTAACTTGGTTTCTGTAATACCAACAAAGATAAAATCCCATTGTGACATACATACTGTGCTGTTTCCTAGGCATAAGATTTCCACTTCTTTTGGGACAAATCATACATATTAAATCAGTTTCTAGAGACAATTATCTGATTAAGATTCCTATCAATTAAAAAATTCCTTCTTTCGTATTACTTACTTTTCTAAGTTTGTGTGCAGTTTGAGTCAAGTAGTGCTGGGTTCAGTACACTTCTCATTTTGTTTTTAAACTATTTATTTCAGAATAAATCCTTTTGGCATCTGGAAAGCTGAAGTATTCTTTCACTAGAGCTCATGCCTGTTGCTCAAATAAAAAAAAAGGGATTATGTTCTTTCATAAGGGTATGCACAATCCTAGAGACATTTCCTACTATATCATTTAAAATATTTTTTTTCTAACTTTCTCTAACTTTCTCTTTTGTCCTAAAAAGGGCTGACATTAAGCACAAAGTAAATAAAAACGCTGCTGTCTGAACTTGAAGCAGCAGAATAACTTTCAAAAAATCCTTAGGGTATCACTTAGAATTACATAGATAAGTATCTGTGACCACAGAAACTCTTGTAATAAAAAGATTTTTAATTGAGTTCTACTGAGCACATATACTATGCTCTCAAGCTGTTCAAGTGTCTCCTTCCGTGTCTCCCTCCTCACTGCTTTGCTTCTTTAATGAAATAAAAGCCCTTTAAGTTGACAAAAGCATTTATGTTTTCACTAGAAATAGCAAGCTACACAAAGGGCTATGCAGTAATCTTTAAATCGTGCACTGAGCAACTGAGAAATTGGCAGGTAAACCATCCCTCTAGAGATGAATACACAAAACTTCATTGCAGTTAGCATAGTATGCATGGTTAAATTAGATGGCATAGTTCTAGCTTGATGGTTGTAGGTTACGTAAGTTTTTTTCACTTATTGTTGGAAAACACACTAATTTCTTCTAAACAGTCCAAATATTTTCATATCATCTAGGTGACCCAAAGATATATGTCAAAGTCTGAAACACTATTTCTTCATTCTCTTATTTATCAGCTCTGATGGCAGAAGCATTAACTGCAGTCTGCTAGCTATATAAAAGAAAAAACAAATTAATAGAGGATTGTTCACTTGATTTACTATAAATTAGAAAGCATTTGCAAGGAAAAAAAATACTCCGACAGCATTTCCTCTCTTGCTCTTGTAAAAAAAAATAATCATTGTTCATTTAAAATAATAGCTTTTACAGAATGAGTCTATTTTTTTCCTTACCGGAAGATTGCAGGAACAAAACACAATTAATGCATTTGCTGCCATTCCTGATTAAAATGACGATTTAAAGCCCTGTATATCCTGTCTTAAACTGATTTTAAAATGTTTATTTTTCAGATAATGTCAAGATCATGGTCATTTCAGAACAACGGTTTACAGTCTGGAGCAGTGGTGATTCCATGGATCTCAGAATAACAAATTATCCCTGTGGCCATCCAGACATAAAAACTGGATAAAAACAAAATATCTAAGAACTTGTGTTCCACATCTGCTTAGAGAATACTCTGAAATTGCTAGTATAAACACTAAGGATATGGTATAAACTGCATCGTAACTAACTCGCCAGTTTTGAGGAAGGCAAAGGTTCAGAACTGATGCATTCAGTACACTTCAAAGGAGTTCAGTTTCTTAAATTCAGTAAATCTCAACATTTTTTTATATTCAACAGAATATATGGAATCCTGAAAAATCAGGGTCCTATTTTATTCAATAGCAAAGGCAGCTAAATAACTTTTGTGCAGTAGGAGACCATTCGCAAAGCCAGCAACTTTCACGTACTTAGAAAAAAGTAAAATTTGGTTAGGAACCATCCGAGGACACCCCACACCTGGGACTGTGTGTGTTTTCTGGTCTGTATCTAAAATTGAATGGCAATCAGTCCCTACGTTAACTGGAGCAGATTCTTAGAGCGCTGCCATTCTGCAGAGCCCATTTCCCTCACAGCTGTCTGTTTCGCAGATGAAAAGGAGCTGTTTAAGGTGAGGAAACTGTTTGTTGGCAGCAAAATAAACTAGCTTGGTAAGAGATCAGGATATTTCAATCTCTTGGCAAGAAATCAAAGTTTCCTTCCTTCCTTTGTTTAAAACACTTGATCCACTATTCGCTGTACAAGGCATATGGAAAATTCTGAAGAGATTATCCATTTCTTTATTCCTTTCCCTGCCTGGAACTGGTGTAACTGAGGAGTCTTTAGAAGGACCAAATGTAAGAGCACATACTCGGTTTTAGTTCTCATGGGTAGTACATCCTGGACTAGGATTATGAATTCAGGAATCACAGGACTTTTCATCCAGCATCTGTCACCACACTTTCATTCACATCAAAAATAATATCACACTTTGATTTAGCATTGACACAGAAAAATGGGGAAAGAAGCAAAAATGTGAGCTGCAGAAATGAGAAACATCGCCTTGGAGGGGAATTCAGGAAAACCAATATTTGAACATTTATCCATTGCTTGATTTAACAGAAAAGAACTATCATTATGGGATCTTTTATACTAAGATTAAAGCATGAGAAACTACTGATTCTTAGGTTGTATCAGACAATGTATCATTATCAGATTACATTAAGCAGCATACAAAGTATCCTTACCATTTAGTAGAGAGCACATTTTCTAATCTCTTCCTCTGTATAGGATGAAAAGATGCAGTTGTGCAATACAGCTATAGAAAATAGTTGCCTACATCTGTTAAAAAAGTACTGAGAATATTGCTGCTTTTACTATTCATTAAATAAAACCAGATCCGAGTATCAATAAATGCATAAATATCTAATCATTACGCCACCTTTTCACAGCCTGTCAGAGTGTTCATCCTTTTTAATGCAATACCTGAAACTTTAATTCTTTTTATGCAAGCATGCTCTGACAGCTCATTAGTTTGATGCTAGGTTCCAGATCTCAGCACTACTATTTGTCACTTTCAGTATGGTAGCGTGGGAAACAAAAAGTTTACATACTTGTACAGAGTGTTGGCAGCACAGCTTAGCTGTCTTAATCAAACACCCAGCATTAAGTCTTTGTTTTCACTCTAGGCAGCAAGATATTTAAGTTGGTCTCCTCAAGCCTTACTTAATATTAGGATGAATATTGTTTTCTATGTGGATGCCGATTAAAATAGCCTGTACCAGTGATAAAGTTTATTTACAGACATGTACAGTAATTGTACTTAGGAATTGATGTGAGTTAAAATCAGTCCCTCTTTGCTGAAGAAAATATTCCTTAAACCATAGTCGAATTTTCAATGTATGTTGATTTCCTATTTTTCGTCTTTTTGGACATGATTTAATTGCTGATCTCTCATTACATTTTCAAGATAGCTCTGTTTTTACCAACTCCATCTTTGTTTTGTGGTCAAAAATAGTCTCTTATCTGTTCGCAGAAATGCATTAATATATCAAGTCCTAATGTGGAATAGTATAGGAGTCAGTCTGGAGGAAAGGAGGAAACAGATACCTTGAAAAGAACAAAAAGAAAAGTTTCCTGTCTTGATCAGAATAAACTTCTTCGCCCAATGACTGTTTTCAAATTAGCTTCTAGTTCTTGCATAATTAGGACAGAATAAAACAGATCTACAAGCCAGACACCATATTTGAGATTACTATTCTGTACAAGTTCAACAGAGTTTCCTCCTGTTGTACATGATATCCTGTTCGTATTATGTTTAGGGAATAGAAGCAAAATTTTTTGGGGCTTGTTTGTGAAACAAGCATCTCTCTCCAGTTTATTACAGAGGAACAGGCTAAACTGGTAATTAGTACTAGTGGTTCATTATGATCATGATGTTATTATTCCTGACAATGACAAAAATTATCCATGCTTCTTACTATGAATTTAATTCCTTCACACAAGGAAGGGCACAAACAGGAATGCTTTAGGGGCCTCCCCATTTGGTATTATTGCAGACATTATCTCACTGGTTCCACTATGATCAGTGGATCAGATCCACTTTCTATCAAGAAATGGCTCTACTGTCATTTGATCTACAGAAGCAGTTCCTAACAGTTTGACTGAACTGACTCAATGCATCATGCAACATTACTTCTTTTTCTCCGCTTTCATATTACTAAAGCCACTTCTGACTTACATCCTGATGATGTCAGAAGCAGGCTCAAGCCCTCAGAAGCAACCACTACAGTGATGTGTTCCGCTCTACATCCTCCTGAGAAGTCCAGGATATCCGAACAATTTATCTCTTTGTAGTTCCATCAATGTATTTCCATAGACTGACATGTAACTAAGCACTGCAGACTAGCAACATAGTTAAAAGAAAGCTTTCACTGCTGTTCAAAAGGTGTGCAGTCAGAATAGTATATATTACTGTAGGAATGCTTGCAGACAGCATTGACTAACAAATCTGTTCTTACTTGCAGCAGAACTTTTACCCTAGCAATTCAAAAGTCACGAGACATGTCTAGCACATCCCATGTCATGTTTGCATGAAGTGTTGCAAAGCAAACATAACTGAACATTCCAGTACAATAGCTGTTTTTTTAAACAGTTACTCCACTATTGTTAACTGAACTACAAGTTATGACAACTAATATATCCATAGTCATCCCTTTGGCATTCTTTATAAAAACATGAATCACAGAAACATTCAATCATGAGGAACTCCCACCATAAGAACATGTATACAGTGTGTCATTCAGCCTTCCTGAGTCTTTCCACTCTGTAAAATGTAACTGTCAGAACAACTTGAATGAATCATATAGGACAACATGTAGATTTGATAAAGAATCATAGAACGGTTTGGTTGGAAGGAACCTTAAAGACCATCTAGCTCCAATCCCCCCTGCCATGGGCAGGGACACCTTTCAAGAGACCAGGTTGTTCAAAGCCCCATCCAACCTGGTCTTGAACACTGCCAGGGATGGGGCAGCCACAGCTTCTCTGGGCAACCTGTTCCAGTGCCTCACCACCCTCACTGTGAAGAATTTCTTCCTTGTATCGAATCTAAATCTTCCCTCTTTCAGTTTAAAGCCACTGTCCCTTGTCCTATCACTACAGGCCCTTGTAAAAAGTCCCTCCCGAGCTTTCTTGGAGGCCCCTTTAGGTAATGGAGGGCTGCCGTAAGGTCTCCTCAGAGCCTTCTCTTCTCCAGCCTGAACAACCCCATAGGAGAGGTGCTCCAGCCCTCTGATCATCTTTGTGATCCTCCTCTGGACTCGCTCCAACAAGTCCAGAAGAACTCCTCTGATAAAACACATGTCAAAATTACTTAGTTATGTTAAGCTTCAAGCAATGTTTGTCAGAAGAAAAATGAAAATTTTCTTTCTTCATAAGTCATTTTACCAAACATTGCAATAGCACCATGTTGGTGTACACTAACCAGAAAACAAAACACTTGGAAGAAATTGACCGACTAACAAAGCTCAGATATTGAAAAGCATGGATAAAGAACATAAACAGGATAAAATAACTAGTAAACCAGATTGTGTTTGCATGTGGTCAACAGGAAAAGGAGAAATTAACCACTGCAGCTGCCCCAAAGTTGTCAGAGGAAAAGGAATAGAACCAACATACCTAGAAGCCCTTTCAAAGGGCTTGTGTCTTTTTCCCATGTTCCCTCCCCCAAAGCCTTTCACCACTTGGAGTAATACTTGACTGAAATGGTGTTGACAGCTATTCTTTATGGCACCTTTTGTTTGTCCAAGCTACAGAATTAACATTGTTTCTCTTGAAGTTAAAGTAGCTTTGTTCAGAATTGTGCCAGCCTTCTGGAGGTTACAGAAGAGGGTAGAGATCTGGGATAAATGTAACAATATACTATGTCATATAAAGGAAATGAACTCCAGAGAATGGTGTGAATGGTGCTACCTACAGATGTCACCAGCTGTATTTTCCCATGGATGTACATACTTGTATTGTAAGAGACACAATGACACCCTCCTGTGTTCTTCCTCTTCCTGTTTTCCAGGCAAAAGATGCCTAAAAGATTTCTGCTCCCTTATGAACACTAAGTATTTATTCACACTTCTGCAAATGCAGAGGGCTAACTGGTAAGAATTTTATACTAGCTCTGCTCAGGTTCAGACAGTTATACAAATGAAAGTCAGAGAAATACCAAACAATGATTTCCTAAGAAACATTAATCTTTTGGTCTATCTTTTAAATTAAATACTAGATTTAGAGTTACTTGCTGTGTTAATGCAATGAATAATTATAAAAAGTCCTATGCTTAATTTAATTTGTTTTCAGTTTCTGTCCATGCATTCCTGATGGGTCTATGAAGCTCCCTAAGGCTATCATAATGCAATGTTTCAAATGTACTCCCTAAACCACAATGATCATAGGTGACCTTTACCCAAAACATTACAAGTGACAGGTCTCATACTATAAAAAGCCAGTAATTTCTGCTACCCATAGACTTCAAAATTGATGTGTTTGTCACTTGGGAAAAATGTATGCTTTGCTTTTAGTAGAAGTCCCAGAACTGGTAGGATTTTCAGTGCTTCTGTGGTGCTATGAGCCATAGCTGCTAAGATCTTAATTCTTAATTTAAGTCCTATTATTGAGAAAAAACACTGCACATGATTAAAATAATTTTTTTGTAATTCATTACTGCATAAATACAGGAATTTACATCTTTTGGTATTAAAAATCTAATGATAAAAAGACACAAATGATTATCGTAGTGTAAAAGAAGCAATTTATACTTTTTAAGGTAAATGACATGAGCATACTTACTTAATCATAAATGTGGATATTCAGATCAGAAAAATGTTACATATTAAAAACTGTAAAAGCAACAATGTTTTAAGTACAGTATTACAAGCATTTTATTTCTAAAAAATAATGCTGATATTAAAAGTATATAAAACCATGCATCACTTTACAGCTACACTGCACAATCACAGGTATCTGCTCTAATTAGAGATCTCATCTTAGTTCCATTTTGCTTTCCATATTGACATTTGTTTATGGTTGAAGAAATAACTATCTCATGTATTACGTTTGCTAAGAGGCTCTTAATTTAATGTAAAGTTGCCTTCCCTAATACAGATGCTACTCGATAGCCTGGAAATTCCAATTACTAAATCTATTTCATACTGGAATAGAAAAGCGAACTACTTGCTGCAATGCAAGGTGTTTATTGACTAAATGGGTCTTTGCCATGATACACCTGAAGGTATACAGCTAGAGCTTTATTGCCACTGATAAATAATGTCTGTGAACAATGATTTCATTAGGTTAATACTAAACCTCATTTTGTCTCTTTGTGCCCAGTGAAACTGGTGGGGTAATGGTAAGGGTAACAGGAATGATATCAAAGAAAATTTGGGCTTGAGATACAACGGAAAGCTTTTCCTTTTATACCCTCTCAGTGCCAGCAGCCTTTCTTTAGTGTTGTCCAGGGTACTTTAAATGATGTTCTTGTAAGAATAGATTTCAAGCCATTACGAATCTCACATTTCAGCCGCCTTCAGTTAATACTATCAAGTAGTTTTAATAGCAGTACTAAGTACAACAGGGCAGGAAAGACAGCACTGTTGGTACAATCACTGCAGAATGGCCAGGGTGCTCAGTAACCTTTCACAGATAGCATTTAATGCAATAGAGTTCACAATTTAGTTTTTTAGATTAGATTAACACTTGAATGCATCTTATCTGCCTGAAAAAGATCTTGTCAGGCAAGTGAGATGCCAGAAAGCTGGCAAAGGAGGAAAAAGAGAGACAGCTAGAAGAAAAAAATACCAGTTTCAAATTACATCATTTTCTTTTGCCACAAGAACTTAAGTAGCCCACAACCACAAGCTTATCTTCCTCCCACAACTTAAGCCCTCATTTTCTATCACAAACATCCAATGACTTGGTCAACACTTTTGACTTGGGCCCTGATCTTGCACACTTGCATAGACATTCAAATTTACTCACATAAGTAGCATCATTGGCTGCAATAAGACAATTCATGAAATGCATAAATCTTCTAGGATCGCTGGCTTTGTTTTGTTAAGGTGAAGCAGAACGTTAAATAACTTTGTTCCTGAAAGTTTAACAAGGAACTTCACAGTGGCAGGAAGGAGAAGAGAACCAAGCATTTCACAGATTCCTTAAAAGAAGCTGAAATTAATTTTTAAAAGATGCACTGAAAATGTTAACAGAAATACAGAAATAACCCTTGCTCTGCTCTGTCTCTTCACAGATGTTGTCCATGTTCTGAAACAGAGAATTTTAGAAAATTAAAATGAGTAATTTCAAACTAACACATTCTTCTCTGTCATACACTGTGCCAAACTGTGCATTATCAGACTTCTGATGTGCTGCTTTGAATGATTCATGGAACACTTAACATTACAATATCTATATCTCACTGATATACATCCTGCTGGGATTTATTGATACTATAACATTTCTAAAGCTAAATAACATAACGTTATGCACATATGGTGTTCTGAATTCACAGATCTCAGTATTGCAATACATTTTGAAAAATCCAGACTTGCAATACCTGGTATCATAAGGGATACATAATTCTAACATGAAATTATATTCTGGTCCTGTCTATACATAACCTCTTTCCATATGGGAGCATGTATATACTGAAAAATTAGTTACGTGCTAGGAAACCTACAGTCATTTCAGAGTACTGCTTTACGGCTCTGGAGGATTTGTGAAATGGCATTTCTATGGATTTGAGGTGTACCAATTCAGGACAAAAGTTTGATGCCACTAGCACTAACAGGTCTCTCCCAGCTGTAATAAGGTGGGGAGGGGTGGTTTGCAGGTGATTTTTTGTTTGGTTTTGGGTTTTTTTGTTTGTTTGTTTGCTTAAATGTATATATAATAAAGTTTTCTGTCTGGATTTCTTAAATATATTAGCCTAATACCACCCTGTGAGAGCTTCCTACAGATGGGAGCAATAAGAAATAAAATCACTGGGTGTCAGTAGTGGAAGCACTCTCTGAAATCCGCATCAGAACCACATGACTCTTTCCTCTCAACCTCCTCTGCTTTTCACAATCTTTCAGGATAATCCTTCTCAATTAAATGCCCAAATCAGAATCAGCTTATATTGTTTTCAACTATTTGACAAAAAGCCTCCCCTCAAAAGGCAGACAATTATATGCTCATAATTCATGAACAGAATTATCCACTAATCTTAAGTAACATTGTTCTTGAAAATTAAGTATATAAAGCACTGGAAAAGCAAATTTAAAAGAAAAAAAAAGGAACAATTCTTCTTCTACTTAGAACAACACAACATATTACCAATGTATTACTTAGCTGTGAGTAAAGCACTTAAAGTATTTAAAACGAAAGAGTTTTTGATTGCTGCAATGTTTGGGATGAGCTATTAGATTCTAAATAAATACTAAAGCTATGTGTTGCACATGATAGATCCAACTATAGACATCATATCTCTTGGTTTTCCTCTTTTAAAACAGATGTTGGAGTTCAATCTCAGCATCTATACAAAAGAAGTCTTTGAGTTCAGTAGGAGGTTTGCTCTACAAAAAATAGGAAATGAGGTATTAGCAGCCTCCAGGACTCCAAGGAATGGAGCAGTTTAAGCTTCTACTTTGGTCAACGGAAATTATGGCTAGACAGTAAACAGCATGCGGAATCAGTTTTAAAAGTTGTTGCAAACAACTACCACCTATCTTCTTACCATAGAAAAGCAGCAGGATGCATCTCATGAGTAATACACTTCAGCAGTAGCAAGTATTCGCAGAAATGTTTCCAATTAATTCAATTTAGGTTGTCATAAAATTGAAAAATAAAACACATCAAAATTTGCATGAGAATCAATGAACATTTGAAGATAGTGTCAACCCGCACACATAGCCTTTCCACCATTACAGCACTTAACAGTATAATGCATTTTGCAGCTACTGAATTAAAATCTGTATTTCAGTGCAATACATGTCTTGTAAAAAGCCAGTCACAAATTACTTTGGTCTATTTTTAGCTTAATTTATCACCAAAATACAGAAAAATTATCAGGAAACCCGATAAAAGTTTCAAATTGATTGTCAAAAAGAATGTGTATTTACTTACAAATACATTTTCTCTGTATATGGTATTATCATTTAAAAGAATACATTTGATAATAATAAATAAATGCTTTATTCAATTAAATTGGTTCATTCTGTTAAAATCAACTTCAAAACCAGTTTGATCCTGTCGGTCCTATTTCCTTGTGATATGTAGAGCCTTCTTTTACATTTTATGACAATTTGAACATACTACAATCAAACCATCCAAAAACTAGCAGAAATTAGGAAAACAACAGACAGACTGGCTAACCAATGAGATTCCAAGTTCGACATGGTATATGAGCTCCATTGTCTAACTGAGAATATTACTTGAAAATTAAAAAAATCTTTCCTGAAAACTGTAGAACAAAGAGGAAATGTTAGTAGAAATAACAAGAAAACAGAAGGAAAACCAACAAATCATTGTATTCAAAATGGTGTAATTTTCAAAAAGTGTTGCGTCTTCACTCTATTATTGCTTTTTGTATTTCAGAATTTCTATCATTCTAAGTTTCTTAGACAAATATGGTTCTTCATCTTGAAAAATCTCCAATAAAACAAAAACATTATCTCCTTTGTTAGAGCAAAGGAAAACAATATAGTCTATACAGCTGGTGGTCCTACATAGCCTGTCAATGTCATATTACACTGATTCCTTCTTCTTAAACAGATGCACTCAGTTTCTGAAACAGTGTTATAATATGGAAAGTTCTACTCTTTTTGTTAGTGATATTTACAACAACAAACAAACTCCTGACTTAGCTTCACCTCCATTTGCGTAACCCCCGGAATCTACTCTGTTAGGATCATTCAGTTCTTCGAACAGTCCCGTTTCAATAATTTCTTCCTGCCAGGCTATAGGGACAGCACCTGTTGCAAACTTTTTGAAGAACTTCTTATCTTTGTCATCAAACTCAATTCCTCGTATTTCAGAGAAGTCAGCAATGTCTGCAACATCTTTGGCATAGACAACTGATGGATCTGGCACAAATGGAGGGTCAATAAGGTTTGCCTCTAGCCTGTGGAAATTTATTGTTTTGAAGAAACTATGTTTCCTTGGGTCATCATCTTCCTTTCTGCAATAAAGCAAAAGTTCGTTAATCAGTATGATGTTTTGCTCTGAGAGAGAGGTGTGTCTGTGTTGTATATATGAGAGTATTTTAAAGTTGGGAGATATAGATATATATCTCATGCAATGCAATTCCTTTTTTTCATAGCCAAAGAATGCTGCATTGCACAATACAAGCAAAATTGAGAAGCAGAAAACATCCTGATCCCATTATTCATTACTCTGCCTCTCAGGGTAAATCAGTCCAGGCAAGGTGCCATGCAAGAGCTGCAGTGCTGTTTCTGGCAGCGTGCCGAGACACCCATCTCCAAAGATACACTTTAGCCAGAACTGAAGACATAGCGGGATGGGGAGGGGGAGTATTAGCTTTACTGTCCAACAATGAAAGTCCAATGGTTGGCTCTATATGAACTAGGATAAGAATATCTATTGAGCTCTAGACTGGGGTACACTGGGTTACTACATCTAGGGACTGACTCTGAGGAACTACAGTCCGAACAGGAAACTGGTGACAAATGACATTTCTGGTTTTATCTTAATTCAAAGTAGCTATGCGTTTACATCATAAAACTCAGTTATGTTACTCAAAGAAACACTCCCAGTTTTAGTGAGTCTGTTCATTCAAATTAACTACTCTTATAAATGAACAAAGATTTTTAAGTAAGAGATTCACAAATTGTGACATCAGCAAATATATGTGTGCCACTGCCACAAACACAATCCTTTATTAATATTGTTTAAACCCAACAATAAAATCCAGAAAGTACTAAAATAATTCTAAATAGTTCTAGTGAAAGGAGGAGCAGAGAGAACCACTCTATTTTCTATATCTGTGGATTTTTTTATTTATTTTTTAATATATTTATGGATGCACTGGTCTTGAAAATAGTAACATAGGAAAAAAATTTGTCAGGGTTTTGGCCTCAGAAGATGGTAGTTGCTAACATGTTGCTTTCTTCTTTTTCCATTTCCTTACAAAATCATATAGTTAGCAAAGTGTATGAAATGCAAGCCTTTGGCAAGTCTTTTGATCTCTGCAAATGAGTAGAAGCACCATATAGAAGTAGTAGATTTGTGCAACTATAGAAAACCTTCATTTTTCAAGACCTTATACCATGTATGCAGAACAGTTCATCCAGCTTGCCACTACTGCCAGTTCCTCATATGCTCTCCTGCCATGCTTCTAGCCTGCCCTGGTGCTACCCAGGCACGGCTGCGATGAAACTGCTAGCCACCCTTTTCAGCTCCCTTGTTAGAAAATTTTCATTTTGCACCTCTGCTGCCTGGTTCTTCTGACCAGGTGACCAGCAGCCACTAACCACTGTACATCACCATGACCAGGATGCTAAATCACAGCCTTAAGAACGACACATGCTGCCATCTGGGCACTCTAGGCGATGAAAAAACAACCTTTTCAATCCAAAAGTGCCATATGAACACAATTATGAATGTATAGATTAAGCCAACAGGGATCATGACCTCTGGATAAATGTAGTCTTGCAAAATCACCTCCTAACTTAACTAGTTAGTGATAACCAAGCACTTGAGCAGCCCTCAAGCATGATGCGATTTATTTAGATTCACGGTTAGCTTGAAGTACATTAGAGTTGCTGTTCTAATTGACTAGTGTCCTGGGACACGAGTGGGCTAGCAGTGCCAACAATCCTGCTGGGCAGATGCACTAACAAAATTTTCCCTTTATTTTGCTTTCCCTTTCTGTAACATAAACCAAAAAGCACCAGAAGCTGGTGAAGGCTCTAGAATGGACTGCTGCAGTGTTTCCCCTCCTGATGTATTTTCTGACACCACCAAAACCATAAAAAAGTTTAAAAACATAAAGCTACAGGAACGCCATCTACTGGAACCAGCTAAGGCATCTTCCAACTAGCTGGAGGTGAACTTGAGCTCTTCCTGTGTAAACTGCACGTTTATGTAACAAACAGAAAAAGCAAATGAACTCATCTAAACTCTGTCAATTTTGTATTCCTCCATTAAAAAAAAAAAAAAAATCACTTTAAAGATTTGGGATTTGAGATGTCAATCCCAAAAAGCTCGAGTGGAGAAAAAGGGTTACATCCTTCCTGAGTTAGCCAGTGACATTGAGTCTTCAATAAAAGAGTGGAATATTTTAAAAGGTCAGGTGTACAAAGTAAAGCTGTCCTTGAGCAGCTTTAACTTACACAACAGGCACTTATGTAGATAACCAAAGGTCGTCTTGTCCTTAGTAGAATTACAGTGCTAATCTTTACATAAGGATGAGCTGTCCTGAATAGTATCACCCTGTTTAAGAGGTACATGCAAGCTTTTATTCTGTATCATGCCCAGGCATGGTATACATCCTATCATTTGCTTTACTCTAAGTATAGCACATAAGAGTAAAAATACCTTAAAATAGCAGAAAATTAAAAATAATTTGTGCAATTACCTTTCTATGTACATTTCTCCCATTGCTGAGAAATAATGTAAGAGTAAGCAGACAGAATGACTGTAAATGATTCCCTTGGCAAAGGGCATGCGGTTACAGTAAGTGAATAGTCTACTGCTGGTTTTGCTTCAGACTCGTTGAATGAACTCGACCAAGTCACTCAGAATTTCTAAATTTCATTTTCCCCATACTCTGAAACTTGTTTATTTCACAAAATGCTGTAAGACTAAATGTCTGCAAAGCATGCCTATTTGTAAGGTAGAATGGTCTAAATGTTTTTGTACTAAAGTTATTTTTAAAATAAGCTTTTTAAACATACTAAAAAGAATACAGATTTTGTATCAAACATACTCCATGTCCTCATGGGGTCATACTCCATGAAAATATTCTTTTTTCTCCAGCCTTGCAGAGTTATTTGGAAAACTCATCAGGCACAAAGACTACTTGTCTTCATTTAGCACTGGAATAAGCACAATATGTATATTAATTATACATTACCTTTCATTAAAGTTAATTCTTTCAAGCAAATGTGTGACTAATATTTTGCAAAACTATACCACATTGTTATGAAATGTAAATTTAGAAGACTATCTCTGCGTTTTCATTAAGTCCCTGTGTCTCTGCTACCTCTAGACTGGAAATGCACTTGATACTTATATTGTATTCATAGGTGATTCCAATCATGGTGTATTCTGAAGACAGGTACTATCAGTTTCCTATTCATTTTTTACATTTTTATTTTATTTCTTTTATTTTGTCTATGTTGAAAATGTAGATCCCCAATCTGTCTCATTAGAAATGCATTAACCAAATTTTTTATATATACACACACATACATATATGACAGGGAACAGAGATATTACAAGTTATATATCACAATGCTTAGCTTTCCAATTGTCTTCTTATTGAACAGTTACTTGAAATTGCTAAGTCAGGGAAACATCCATCAGTCTTCATCAACTCAAAGCCACCTCTGAAGTTCCAAAAAATGTTTTGCTTTATAAGAATTTGTGCCCAATATTCTTTTCCTCCCTTTTCTCCCTGGGATGAGTCAGGAAGACCAGAGACTCTACAAAATCTTTTTAAAGTACTTGAGTAAAGCAGAGGGGTTAAGGTCTCTTCAGTAAGAAGCCAATGACGCAGCCTTGCAAGTTAGATATCTGCAGGGAAGAGAATTCACATTGCAGATTTGGATTTTTGCCCATGTCATTCCAGTAAGTGATACAGTCTAAGATTCTGCATTCAGTCGGCATTAGCATAGATGCAGGTATCTACGTGAATATCCTCTAAGAAAGAAAATGCAAGAGAAATGGGCTGCTCACTTCTCCCCAAACTATATAGAGTCTAACCCCACAAAATACCAAGAAGGGAACTCCTATGAGTAGTCTGGGATGAGGATGGACAATCACACTACTGCAACAAAATTCCTTATTTCCATATTATCTTCAAAGCTTTCCACCTCTCTCTTCCTAGAAGTGAAAGGGAAAATTCAGTACTCTGTAGAAAGTTAAGATCTAACCTCATTTTGTGTAACATGTAAAATAACAATACTGTTTGCAGCTTTAATCTGGCTTGTACTGAGTTTGGGAAGTAAGGCATACCTGCTTCCTAAACGATTGTCTGTTTTCTTGGCCAGAAACAGTCGGCAAATATCTTTCGCTTCCTCTGTAAAGTTGGCGTGTTCAAATTTCACCTCATCTTCCAGAGTTCTTCTTTTAACCTCATCTTTATCGACCTTTTCTTTGAAATCCTTGAACGGTGTTCGCCCAGCAACCATCTCATAAATACTACACCCCATAGCAAACCAGTCAACAGGATAGCTGTAATGTTCTTCCTTCAGGATTTCCGGAGCCATATAACCATTTGTCCCAGCCTATTGCAAACATACAGACAGATTTACTATACAATATTACTAATGAAATGCATACAATTAAACACACTAGTCTATAATTCTTCCAAAACATTAGTAATAGTAATACAATTTATATATTCTGTATGTCTGTATACTTGATCCATTTTTTTATCTGCAAACTCTAAGGTATAACTCTGTTTTAGCACACAGACTACTATCTGTCTTTAAACATCTTAGCATATGGGGAAACTGTCTTAAATACACTCTTCAAAAGGTGAAATATCTGTGCAATCTCTACCTAAAAGTGGTTTCTTTTTAAATTAATGTTTAGTTTGTTTTCTTCTTCCATATTAATTTTTCCAGCTGAAGATAGCATTAGCTTTGTCTTGTAAACACAGCTAGCAATCAATTTGAAAATATTAAAAAAAAGAAGACAAAAATCAGACAATCAATCATCGATTCTCTCCTTTTTTAGTGGCTATAACTGGGTCCAATACAGGGGTCTGCAGCTAATGAGAAAATTCTCATTAAGCCGGCAACGGAGCTGCATGAGGAGGTTCTCACTTGCACTCCCTGTTGGCTTCTGGAAGGAAGTACTACCATCAAGGGCCAAGAAAAAAAACTCTTAAAACCACTGTAAGAAAGTAAACTTACGAAAATTATAATTAGTAAGTTACATGCATTCAGATAAAAGACCAAGTTTGTATTTCCGAACTGAAAAAAGCTCTCTGAATAAAGACTACTACTATCTACAGCACTAATGGACTCTTCTCCAAAAGAAGCGACTACTCTTTGAGAGGGGAATCCGCCTCCTTCCTTTCCAGATGAGGCTTGGCACATGTCCCTTGGGGGACAGACTGCACAAATTAGCTCCTGCTGCCTCTCTCTCGAGGGAGTTGATTCACCTAGGAAGCGAGGAAGCCAAACTCTCTATAGGCTTTCTGCTGCACTGTTATATGACCAAGGATGTGAGATTTCAATCGAAACAGCATTCCCTCAGCTGACCAAACATTTTCTGCTGCATCTGATGCTGTATCTTATTTTATATATTTACCAGATTCATCTAACAGCGACAACTATGTCAGAAGTTGTTTGAACCTCTTTTATATCTTTTTGAAATACTGGGACTGATGAATTAGTAGCATTAAAATTTAAAATGAAAAATTATGTTTATGCAAAATCCCACAAAAATTATTCCAGATGGTCATTACTACTGCTACCAGAACACAAGCAGTGACAGAGATTCAGTCCAAAGCAAAACAGTTAGAAAAAGGTAACTAAAACTAGAGCTCATTTGGGCAAATTATATTTGCAAAAAGCACAGCTCAACAGATGAATTTTATGTTATGGGGTTTGGGTAACTCCTCTAATTTTTGCAACTTTAGGCACAGTATTTCTGAGTCAGGTCTCCCTATAGACTCATGCCACTACACACTATGGCATATATGCAACTGTAAATAATGTGTGAAGAGGGAACATCTTAGCATCAATTACAACATAAGTTTGTTTTCCCTCTTTGTATTTTTTTTTTACTTTTAGCAATAGAGGACAAAATCCTCCATTTAGTTGAAAAACAAAAATGAGATGAGAACCACAAAAATATCAGCCAGGTTGAAAGCAAAAGAAGAGGTTAAAAGCGAACTGTTGCCTCCCTCACTAAAACCTCTAAAGTACAGAGGAGCCATATCAGCATTGCAGCAGTTGACATCATTCCACAGGTAATTTGTACTGTTTGTGTTGAATTTCTCTAAGTAAAAGTTAATATTGAGAGATACCCTGAGAGTACTGCATTTTTATGTATGACTACTGCTCCATTCAGAAAGTGGGACAAGTGCTCAAATATGGACTACAGAACTCTGATCCATCTGGCCTCAGAAGATCATGAAACCTGGAAGGGAGAGGAGGGCTTGAAAGCAGTAGAGAAAGTCTGGTACAAAAGGATGGACACAGAGCTCACTGCGGGTTAGTGAATACAGACTCTAAATCGGCTTCTAGAGTATTTTTTGCCTCCCCTTTTTTTTGCCCCTTCTGGGAAGCAATAAACATTCTTATTTTTCTTGAGAAGTTGGGGCACTAATGCCTTGAAAAACTGATGAGTCACATCATCATCAAAATGTACCCCGACAGCACAGTATAGTCTTTCTGATAAGACATTACTTAGCATCATCATATGGGAACTGGATAAATCTGACACGGAAAAATCAGAATTCTGCAATCATAAATGTGTCTCAAGGCAGCTCCTTTCAGACTGCCTCTGTTTCCTTCCACTTGTGTTCTTTCTTCCATAGTTGTTTTTTCAAAAGAAATAGTTGTCAAGTAACTTCAGACTCTTCCATGTGCATTTTCCACATAACTTTCAATAAGTCACACCATACAGAAGAACACTGTGCTTTGACACGGTACTCATGTTTCTCAAGAAACAGAGAACGCAAGACCATAATCACAGACCAAAAAGACTGCAAGACCACAATTTAATAGAAAATAGAGATGGACCAACAACAGCTTGCCTTCAACCTGAAGTGAAAGACTGCGAATGGGGTTACTGTGAACAAGAATTAAACTTCAAAATTCTAAATTAGTAGCACTGAAATACTCTGAGCTGATATTGAGCTGATCCAGCTCAATCCGAGAGAACTCTAGAAACATATATTATTCCTATGATATGTCAAATCATTCCAATTCAGAATTTTATAAGTCATGTTTTTCTCAGGAATTTCATCAAAACTTGAACCTGATCTTAGAACAAATCTCTCCTGACCCCAAAGCTTTCCTACAATTCATAATGAAGGAACAGGCTGAGAAGCAGGAATCTAAACCTAATCTCATAACCTCCGAGACTCAAAACCCACTTAAACATTACCATTTTATAGCAGAAACAAACACATTTCACAAGTAGTCAGCAGTGATGTTCAAGGGGAAAGAAACACATAAACAAGCAGGGGGAAGAAATACATAAATCTCCGAAATCTTTATCAAAAAAGGAATTTGAAGAAAGGAACAAGAGAGCTTAAATTTTAGTCTTTTCCACCTGTTTCTACATATATTGGGCTTTGGCAAAATCTTTTCGGAAGATGATCATTTGGGAAGATGATCAAGCCATAAACATTTGCTGTATCAGGGAACACAAAACCAGGAATTATTCAACCCCCAGAACTGGAATAACATCTGTCTTTCAGATGAAGATTTAATTATCTCTTTGGAGAGTAGATACCATTACAGGGAAGCTAAAACCTAACATCCCTGCGCTAACCATTATGGAGAACAAGATGTCAAAAATCAGATCATCTTTCAAAAAGACGAGACCCTGTAGCAACATGAAAGGCAGCCTCAATGACCCAGGAGAGGTTTATTTAAGCAGGTAAAAGAAAAGCTTAGTGAAGAGAGTTTTTAAACCGTACCACTCTCACTAGCAGCAGTGAGATTTGAGCCGCAAAAAAATAGTGTATTAGATGGAAAACGTATCCACTGATTCCCAAAGCAAAGGTGAATCAGAGTAATGACTTCAGTTACTCTCAGCAGGCCAAGGAGTAAATAAATATACCATAAATTATACACACATGTAAAAAGAAAAAAAAAAAAGACAGAAAGCAAAGGAATTAAAAGATACCACAAAAAAGATAAATGCATTATTTTTGAGAAGAGGTCTCTTTTCCACGGGCTGGTATTGAATATTTAATTAAGTTAGAATTATCTGACCATGCCTCTGAATGGATACCTCTAAGTATGGGTTACTGGTATGTCACACAAAAAATCTTTAGGTTTGTATGATTTTTGTATGGTTTTCACTCAATACAATTTGTAAGTAAATTCAGAAGCTGTGTATTAACTGAAGAACACTTTTTCTTACTAGATCTTATTTTACATGGATAAATTTCACTCTTTTAATGGAAACAGGGAAATTAAAAACCTCACACTCAGAAAGCTGAATTCCTTTGATGTCAACTCTACACTATTAGGAGGTGTACTGAGTTTTGACTAAGACTAAGACCAAGCACATTATTTTCTTCTTTCCTGTAGGATTCCTGATAAGATCAGCAATCATTTGAACATATGTGTTGACTGCTCAAGTGATCTTACAGAGACACATAAACACATGGAATTATCCCTTCACTGACCTGGAAATGTCCAATGGGACACAATAAAAAAAAAAATCACAAAGGAGCCAAAGACTGTTATATTATCCCAACTTCTTTACAGAAGGCAGAAATCATATATCATTGCAGAGACACAAAACTTTTTGAAGTGTAGTCAGTGCAACACTACCTATTTTTTACTTGCTCTCCATCTAATACTGCCTTTTGTGATGATGAGCAGGATGCCTTACTTGCATATGCTGCTTGAAATATAAAACTAGTTGTTAAATTTCAGTCAAATAAATTTTCATTTACTTGCTTTTGAAAAGGGTTAAGAGATCTATTTCTCCCTTTATTCCTCCATCTTGAGAACAATCCAAAATACAATTTTTCAATAATCCTTTAAAATGTAATGACCAAATGTTGTCCTTGGATACATTAGTGAAGAAGCTCTGTTAAGTGGAATTGTTGCTTTCAGTGTGGTTTGACAGGGCACAGTAGAAACTCATCTGAAAGTATATAAATGTTTCTTTTGTGAAATGTGATCCTGCATAAATTTTTAAAAGGTCACATAATTATAATCTTTTAATAATACAAGAGGTGATCCTGAGAAGCACTAAGTGTACTCAGTTCCCAGTACAGTCAACGGGTACTTAGCATACCACAACTCCGAGCAGAACAAGGCCCACAGCGTAAGTACGCTCATACATCCTATTCAGATTGCTGTCCCGAGAAGGGAAAGTCTCTTGAACACCGCCATTACCCCAGCTGCTAGCAGATGCAGGGGAGAAAGAAACAGAACTCTCTGGAGGTTTCCTCAGCACAGAAACAGACAACTGAGCAGAAATGGGATTTAGATCTCCCTACCTTTTCCCACAGATCTCTGCAAAACAAACTCAATTGATATCACAAACCAAACAGTAAAGCAAATCAGAATGTCTATCTTTTGTTTGCCATGGCACAAGAACTGTTGAACAGAGGAAAAAAAACAAGCTGAGTTTAGCTCTATCAGCTGTTTCCTGGGGCTCGGTCCTTCCTTCCTCCAAGGGGTGCCACTGCCTGCTTTGTTCTCTTGTCCAGCTGTTCCTCTACTCCTTCAGCAATGGCCTTAACAGACCTTGCAGGAAGGAACGCAGGAACAGACCACAGAAAACTCTTCTCTGCATAGAAGCTAATAGGCCCTAGATGTAGGGAAGAACAACTGATCTGCCTCTGTCACTCACTTTACGATCTTCATTTTTCTCCCAAGAGCCACTGTGAGGAGGAACGGAGCACAATTTAAATGAGTCACACAGAGTTGCAGTTCCTCCACACTTTCTCACCACATGTTCATACAGTAATAAGAAGGCAGTTGATCAAATGAATAGAGAACTATCTTTTAAAAGAAGATAAAATCAAACTTAATTAGGACAAAAGGCACTCTTGAAAAGTCTCAAAGAACAAAAATTTTGGCATATCGTTAATGCTTAGCAAAGGGAAGGGCCTTATGATGGGATGGCCCATCATAAATTGATGGGCTACCGATTCAGAAGAACACAAGGAGAACTGTTCAGAGTACCAGGAAAAGATAGTAAGACAGACTGTAAAGGAGCTTAGGAGCTACTGAATACCACAGGCTTACACAATTCAAGACCAAACTGTTGTTCATTTTCACACAGGCACATAATTTTAATAGGGAAAGCTGTCTGCCTTAAAAAAACCCACACAGATAAAAGCACAAAAGGGATAAAACAAATTTCTGCTATCTTAGGAAAAAAGGAAACAAAATTGCCTTTGGGTTCAAAGTCACTAACTGAAATAGTAAAAAAATCCACCATTGTTTTTTACTCTTTTAAGCTTGGAGATCAGTAGTCACTGAAATCAGGGAAGTTGCACAAATGAAAGAGAAAGCCAGTTCTGTGACAGTAAGGGCAGGCTGCCTCTGTGCTCACACTCAGGAAGAGAAACAGACACAGCTACAGCATGTTTTTCAGTTTAGATTCACGCTATATGAAAAATCAAAGGGATAAATGGCTGGAGAAAGGATGGTCCAATAACTGGGCACCAATTTTAACTTTAGACTCCAGAGCATGTCCCCACTTTCTTCCTGCGTGATCACATGTAAATCACTCTCTTTGCCTCAGATCCCTGTTGGAGATACGGTCTGCTAAAATCCCCACCTTGGTGAAGTGGTATCAGAAGAAATACACATTCACAGACAGTGAAGCAATCAGACATTATAAGGATGGAGCATATAGGACAAGCAGAACACTTCGTACAGACCCATAACCACACAATCAGAATTCAAGAATTATCACAGTTCTCTAGTCTTCCTGTAACATGATTTTCCCTTTGACTTCCCTTCAAATTTCTCCTGACCATTTCCCATCTATAATGTGGGAATAATACTACTTCTCTACAGAGATGTTTACGGTTTTATTATTTAATGACCACAGAATATTCCATAAACAATAAGGGAAAAATTCTCTGTATATATTTTATGAAGCTCTTTACAATGAATGCAAATACAGTACCATAGCATAACATGGAAGCGGCTTTCTCAAAAAGGGGACATCAAAGAAGTTCTGTGCTCAGTGCCAGTGTGACTGAGAGAACGGGACTGCAAGGTGCCCCGAGAAGGGTATTGGCTCTCCAGTGTAGGTACAGCCCCTGTAGGTTAAGCACTGAGAATGACAGTGAGCCTGGATGGTTACTGTCTATCACCAAAATCCATTGGATTTCATCCACCTTATCTCTCAGGATTATGACTAACGTTGGAGGTACAATTCTTTTACATGTAAATCCAGGAAGATGGGTTCTGGCTGCATTAGACCAAAGGCCCATATGGCCAGTTTACTGTCTGTGAACTGGCCAAAAAATGGATGCATAGGGAAGATTATAAAAACCTGGTGTGTACATTGATACTTCTCTAATACCTTCCTGGACTCCAGCTGTTTGCAGCTCAAGGGCTTCCAGAGACAGAAATGGTTTCTCTCAACAAAGCTGTCTTCCATCAATTGTCCACTCTCGCCCTGAACCTAGATAAATTCTTAGACCCTACAAGATCTTTTACAAGAGTCCCGCTGCTTAACCACACATTGTGTTAAGAACCACCTCCACGTATTTTGAACCTGCTACCTTTCACTAGTGGATTTTAAACTTGAACAATGAGCAAAACCAAGCCCACAGTTTTCACTTGCTTGCATCTGTAATTTCAGGATTTTGTCTTCATAAAAAAGTCATTGTACGTTTGTTAACTGAAACTACTCATCACAGTAAGTGGTATGTCACATGTGGTCCAATAAGAACAGACAACCTACATTCCTCACTGTCCCGTAGTTTACAGTTCCTGCAATACTGCTTCTAGTCAAAGCTGTCAAATCAGCCAAATGTTGCATTTCTTACCCAATAAAATAAAAACATCTTTGACAATGTTGAACCAACAAGTGGCCCACTAGATGATATACCAAAGAGATCATTCCAGAATGTGCATTACTTTTTATAATAAACGACGAGTCTCAGGAGACAAAGGGACTAAACTGTAATACTTATACTGAAAGCCTGCGAGGGACTTTTTACAAGGGGACGTAGTATAGGACAAGGGGCAATGGCTTTAAACTGGAAGACGGTAGGACAAAATTCTTCACTGTGAGGGAGGTGAGGCACTGGAACAGGTTGCCCAGAGAAGATGGTGATGCCCCATCCCTGGAAGTGTTCAAGGCCAGGTTGGATGGGGTTTTGAGCAACCTGGTCTGGTGGAAGGTGTCCCTGTCCATGGCAGCGGGGTTGGAACTCGATGGTCTTTTAAGGTCCCTTCTAACCAAACAATTCTATGATTCTCTACAATTCTATGATTTAGCACTTACATAGCATTTTTCATGTTCAAAGAGCTTAATTAAGCTTTCTACCAGCTCTAGAAACTTGATAACGAATCTTATCTCTTGCTTTTTTATAGAACATACTATAGCATTTACTAACTGTCAGATTGACCTGAACGAAGAACGAGGTTAAAAGTCATGCAGAGAGACCTGATGCTGATTCTTAAAGGGCTCCAGTGTCAGAAATGACAGAAACGACAGGAAACCATGTCTCATGGGTGGTACGCCCTGTGTAGGAAAAGCATTTCATGGGACACATTGCATTCTCAGAATTTAGACAGCTACAGTATCCTTTCTGCCATCTCCAAAACTGCAGGAGGCAGAATGATCCCACAAAATCATTTTTGCTCCCTTCACTCTCATGATCATGGCATTCATAGTGGATAAGGTTCCATTCTGTAAAGTATATGTTTCAGAGATTAAAAAAAAATCTGAAATACCTGTCATGATGATGCACTTTGATAACTGTGATTCTCAAAATTTTTAAGAACAAATTTCTGCTACTAAAACATAATCAATTTTACATGTCATACTTAAAAATGCATAAGCAGAATGGTGGTTTTGAAACTGTAAAATAGCAGCAAGTCACTCTAATCCTGAGCAAATGAAGGGCTGTCATTTTTCAAAGTAGAAAGGAAGAACAAATTTTTACAGAATCTTACCCAGTAAGAATGCCATGTGATAATGGCCAAAGGTCAACCGTAGAATGGCTTGCTGAGTTATTTTTTATTTCACAAGTCTAAACCCTCCTCCCCCTTCTCAACCGCCTTGAAATTAAACTGCAAGTTTCAGGAACATCTAAATAGATTTACTTCTGTTTTCCTAAGAAACAGAATCTTATAATAAACAAACATACAGGAGGGCAAAAGGACATTTTGAGTAAGATTTTAACCAAAACATGTTTTTCCTATAAAAATATTATGATGTCCTTCAAATGTATAAAACACAGCACAGCAAAACTGTGAAGAAGCCTGAAACTTCTGAAGCTATGAATGCACTTTTATAAATACTACAAAAATGTTTGTCTTATTTTTCACAGTTATTGTGTCAATATTTAAGCTCTCTGGCTCACATGCATTTGCACAAAAGTACTTCACAATTTACACACAACAGTTGTTTTACACAAAAGCCATACCCAAGTAAGGGCAGAAAGTTCTTCCCAAAATAAACAGCAAATACACACTGACTTATGGAAAAATGAAATTAAGTCCTCTGTATTTCAATATGCAGAGGATATGAGGCTACTGAACAGAAGAATACGCTCACTCTTCTCACAACTATTCTCGGGAAATTATCCCTTTTGGATATAGGCAGGAGCATTTGGTTCACATACAAGAAGTGAATTTTGAGTTGTATAAGAAAAAGTTGCAGAGACTTCAAGAAAAAGGATGCCAGGTCAAACTGTTCAAGTGGAGAAACTTGGGATGGACTGTCCTCATTTCTGTTGTATGTGAAAAGAACTAGTTTCAGAAACAACCAAGTTAGTACATAACTAGGCAAACATTTTGCCTATGCAAAAGCCATCTCTGCAGGCTCTCAGTTTCTCCTTGTTTCCTATTTCAATTATATGAAGACAAAGAGAGTATCAACATTTAAAAAGCTGTAATTTTAAGATGCAATCTAGTTTATGTACAGTATGATCAACACATCAGAACACATGCTACATGCACTTTTGTACAAAGAGCCATAATGATATTTCTTAAATAATTATATTATCACTGATAAAGAGTTTATTTCTGTTTCCAGTGATGTCAGTAAGAACTCCGCCTGAGTAAGTGTGCATATACACACTTCTAGGTAGATTCCACAGGTACATGTATAAGATCTTCTCGTGATACATAAAATCCATGTTTGTTTAATGAAGAAAAAATACACTTTAAGTAGCTTTTATTTGCCTTCTACTTCAATTGTCTTCAATTGAGTGTTATTATTCAAACTTGTGTATTTTATTTTTTGTGTGATTTCTCCATTCTAAAGCCAGCTAGCACTTCACAAAGACAAATCAGCACACCTTAGTGAAATTAAAGTTTTCTAATCTCTGTAATTATTACTGCACCAACTACTTACAATTGCCTATATATGCTCAAAATAAGATTCACATGGAAAGCCATATGTTTCTACTTGCTGCTTTAGCTATTGAAAAGAAAGGGAGAAAAACAAGGCTGGGTATCCAACTCTTTCTAGACCTGTGTAAGGAGCATTTTTTCTGAAAGTAGGGTATTTTTATTTACAATAGTTACAGACAATTGGTATAGAGCACACAAATATTTCTCAAAAGGACACTACGTAAAGACAATACTTAAAGGATACCAAGGCTACTTCTTCAATTACATTAAGTATTAAATCACCAGCTGCACAATGCTTTTTCTGCAGTATAAACACACATTACTTAAAAAGAAGTGAATATTAAAGTCACTTATCTAAAATTCAAAAAAATCTTTCCACCCACAAAGAAAATAATCTTTGGCTGGTAAATAGTACATAAACATTATAGTTTCATAGGAATCGTCACTGAAAACTTGGAAAATGTCTAAAACAGGAACTCGTTAACTAGCTTATCACTTATACCATGTGATAACCTAATCACCTAACAAGCTTTACAGAAGGGATTTATGGATCCTTCAGCTGGAGGTGGTGAAGTGCATTTATTCATACATGAGGGGCTAAGAATTTTTTTGATGGTGTAAAAGCAGAACAAATTTAACTTTAATGGCTTGTACACTCATGAGAGGTGTACAGAACTTTTTCCAAATGCATTGAAATATTGTATTTTTTGCAATCGCTAATGAAATAAATACACAGATAAATCCATATATTATAAACTATTCAAGCCTGTATAAGGAATAATGAAAGTCATCACATGATGTTTCTACTTCATAGCATGTAGGAAAAAAAAAAAGCACCCCACAGAAAAAAGAAAGGCAGAAAACTGCTGCTTTGTTTCAGTGTCTATAATGTATTAAAAGACACTTTCATACCAGCATAGTTACAGTCAAACACACAGAGATGAACATTTTTTAAGCAGGTGCCTAAGATCAGAAGTCTACTCCATATTTGTTTACTTGGCTCCTCCTGATATATAAAAGGTATGGAAGAGTTTTCTATTTTATTTTGCTCATTCACAAGGAAGATCCACTTAACATCTAAAGAAAGAGAGACATCATGAAAAAATTAGCACTCTGGAAAAAAAAAACACTAAATTGCTGAGAGATTTTTAGACAGTTGTTGAAAAATCTTTAATTATTTTACTTTATCTTTAGCATCTATTTAGTTCACACCTGTAGAAAACAATTTGGAGAGAAGCACTCTATTTTAGAAAAGGCACCATTCTGCTTCTTCATTTAAGAGTACAAGATTAAAACAGGATCTCCATACTAAGAATGGATACAATCTCATAATAAAAGCAGCTTTACTGAATACAAGGGGAGCTGGCATTGTAGAAATCTGTCTTTTAGTAGTAGCTTTCAAATGACTCAAATAGGGTTAGTTTATAGAAAGACAAAATAATACTGGTGATTATTATTAACTCCCTCATAGTTATGATACAAAAAAAAAAAAATAATCTTCTTTTCTTCCTTCTCCTTTTCAATTTCCTCTATGAATAAAAGAAAATCTGCCTTTAATATTAATTCCTTATAATACACCACAATCGTGTAGTATATTATTCATTACAGGTTTTGCTCTAATAAAAGCACCTCTGTAACAGTGAACAGTGCTTCTAAAAACAGTGAATGGCAACAGGAGAAAAATAATTATAACAACTTGACGACTGTCATAGAAAGTGATGAGGAACAACTGCCTTGTCCGCTACTGCTTTGAGATTCTACCCTAATACCAATAAAAGTGGTTAGAGATTTCTAAACACACTCAATACACTCTTCCGTTTTTTTCTTTTTTTTCTCCCCCCCCCTCCCCCCACCATTTACAAGTAGGAAAAACTGCTCTTGGACAAAATTTTTTTTCTGATCATAATAACTGCATGCATCTGTAACTTGCAAAGCACAGTAAGGTTTATAGCTTTGGGTTCACTGATCAAAACGCCATCTTCACAAACAAAACGACATTCCCATTTCACATAAGTTCTATGTAAAAACCTGCCTTAGCTTTCACAGAAACTGTATTTTCATCAGACTGCATTGTGGGTTAGGTATTTTAAAATTATTTCCTATCTAAAAATACATGATTCCATGTTTTCTTTCACTGAGAACTAAAAACACTCATAATACAAACTTTTTAAATTGCCAAGAAAAAATATATCCTTCAAGCTACAAATTACTATATTAAGTAACAACATCAAATGACATGCGTACTTCAAGCATGATGCAAAAGGTTACTAGCAAATCCTCTCTCTTCTACTGAATTTCTAGAGAGCAACTTGAAAAACTTGGGGAGTTTAACATAAGGCAGTTAGACCAGTTTATAAGGTTGCCTCCATTTCTTCACATTCTTAGTGTATTTCAGACAGATTCACTCATTATACACATCTTCAAGCTCCACACACTTTGGGAGAAATAGGTTTTTTTCATAGTTAAGCTACCTGAGTACATTTTTCTTGTGTAAACGTCATGACATTATTACAAATCTGGGTTAGTTTGGGATGACCACAGGCACAGCTGAAGTGCTGCACAGTCTAATTCACACAGCAAAAGCCAGTTGGGTCATCCATCTCTTTCTTCCTACACATGCACACAGGCATGTACATTTGCAAACTGTCATCAAGTCTGCTAACTTTTTCAGGAATTAATTTGTGGGGGAAGGAAGGCTGGCAATGATTTTTTTGTGCAGCACCATGAACATCTGCAATACAGCATCACTTAAGAGTAATCTGGAAGAAACTGTATTCTAGGAGCAAAACCAGAATACAAGAGGAGTCATATCTTTGACTGCTGCTCATTAAACAAACAAGTAATTGGTTAAATCCCTGACTATGCACTATTGCTCAAGGCACAAGGCATCTGTGTTAGCCTCTCTAAAATGACTGGTTCAAGAGTTTACCTTCAGAGAAACAACAAATCAAGTTGATTCTACTGTTTCTGTGTAAGAGAAGTTATTTTACTACATATAGCATCTAGAGAGTTAATTAACCAAATCTTCTTATCTCCTGTCTCTTAGAATGAAATGACCATGTAAGGTCTTTAGCAAAGAACAAATCCTGGGGAATTAAGTCTTGGACTCATAATGCATTAGAAATAGAACAGCTTCCCTTCCCTCTGCCCATGTTCAATGAATTTGTACTCACCCTCTGAGTGATGCTTTTTCCATCTTTGACTTGCACTGCCAATCCAAGATCAGACAGTCTGCAATTACCGTTATCATCCAGGAGGACATTTTCTGGTTTCATGTCCCGGTACACAATCTTGATGGAATGGAGATGCAGAATCCCACAGGTGATCTGAGCTGAGTAATAAATGACTCTGTTCATCTCCAAACCCCTTTCTCCCACATTGTAGATGTGATACTTCAGATCCCCTCCATTCATGAGGCTCATGACAAGACACAGATGGCTTTTGCTCTCATAAGCATAAGCTAGCGTGACTATGAAAGGGCTGTTGACCTTCTCCAGGATCTCTTTCTCCAGTAGTGCCATCTTCTCTCCGCCTTTCTTTTTCAATCTTTTCTTATCCAGTTTCTTGCAGGCATACATCTTGCCAGTATTCTTCACCTGGATGGCACAAACCTAGAGAAGCAAAATGCACAAAGAAAAGTAATGAAGGAATTTTACACATACAGACTAGAATATCAAGGGCAGTAATACCCAGAAACTGGGGAACTATAGATGCCTATCAGTAGCTGCTGATGCTAACTTCCATGGCAGAATATATTAGCAGAGAAAATAAGGAAAAAAGAACAAGTGCACCACCTGTTCTGTTCCAGACCAGTATATGGTGGACCTTATGCAAAGTTCCTGAGGACACCATTAGTAGACATGTATTAGCAAATAAAATGAACAAGGACCTATTCTCTGACCATGAGAATAAGGGGCATATGCAGCTTACATCTGTATAGCTAAACTCTCTTCCATCTCAAAAAAAGGCAGTCTCATTCATACTGTGTTTTGGGAACAGATCCTGATCTGTGCTACTCCCTAAACTGCACCTAGGAATTATCTGGGAGTGTGTGAGCTAGGACAGGCTAAAACAGTGTTAAGGAGCAGACTAATGAACTATATGGACAGTCACGCAAGTTTCTGTAAAGAAGCCTGCTTTTTTACTAGCATAGATACAGAATATAAAACTTTTAGAGTCTGTCTTCACTAACAGGCATCTGGAGCCTATATCATAGTATAGATAACAAACCCAGCCTAATTTCTGGGAAATGGACAATCTGAAGGAGCAAGTTTTGCAAAATCTTAGATAATTTCTTAATCCATTGCCAAGTTCCTCTTCGCAAACCCACCTTCTGGTCTTGAAAGGGGAGGGATGACCCACATCCTTAAAACTACAGCTCTTACCTCTCCAAAGCCGCCTTTGCCCAGCACTCGGAACTCATAGAAGTATTTCTCAGTTACTGGCTGCTTCTCAAAAACTTTCCATTGGAGGAATTTGTCATAGAGGGGGCTGGTCTGGAAGTCCTGGAAGGGCTTGCCTTTAAGGAAAAGTTGGGCTTCCTCCTTGGCCAGCTGCATGACATTCTCATAGTCTTTTGCATTAGCTGCCTGGCATTTGCTGGCCAAGTCAGAGCTCATGAAAGCCAGGTAATTTTTGGAGCCTGCCTTAAGAAAACTGGTGATCATATTCTCCATGGTACTGCTCTTGACATTGTCCTCTGCCAACTCCCAGTTTGACACCTCATCCAGGAAGTCCCTAGCTACCAAATATTCCGGCACTGTCTCCAAGAAGTCTCTGAAGAATTTCTTGCCAATGGGCTGCTGCTCACAGATGCTATCAAAATCGGCAACAATGGACGCTCTAACCTCTCCACATTGCTCAATCCTGGGCAGTGACAGACTCTTACGCCTCTTTTGCATCTCCTTGGTGTCTCCATCTCCACTCTTCCTTGCCTGCAGATAGGCTGTGTTGGCAATCAGGTTGTCAAGTCCCCCCATGTCACACATCTTGGCAAGCTCTTGGGCTGGCAGAGCCTGGTTGAGACAAAATGAGTAACTGGCCCAAGTGCTGGGCTGTAGCTGCCCTGCACTTCTCCCTGCTAGTGGTGTGTGTGGGCTTCTGAAAAACACCAGAAAAACTAACTGCTTTTGCATTAAATACCTCTCAAGGATTTTCACTAAGTACCTTTAGGTATACGCACCATTTGTGGAAAGTGACTCGTAAGAGGTTTCTCTGTAAGGAGCTTTGAGTTTGCTATGTATAGCTGAGGGATGACATCCTAGGCAAACCTTCTCACTGGCAGCACCAAGCGCACGCAGTTCAGCCAGTGTTTTTCAGAACAGGCCCTGACAATCCTTAAATGTACCAAGATTCCCTCTATATGCACTGTCCCTCACTGCTGGGAACATGCAGATTCCTGTCTGCAATACATGCTCACTCCAAACTCAGTGGCACTCTGGCCACAGTTAATAGGACAGACTCATATCTCTCCCTCACTCAACACAGAGAACACCACTGTACTAAGAATTACATAAGTTGGGATCTGGTTTTACAAAAAGCTTTTCTCACCAATCTGCCATGCCTGAAACAGAAGTTGACATAAACAAACTTGAGACATTGAGCTTTAAACTATCACACAATTCAGTGTTTTGAGCATCCACACTTCCAGAACTCCAGTTACACTCAACATCAATGACTGAGCTCCACAGACACTTCGTGCAAACCTTGATGCCCCACGTGGCTCTGTCTAAGCAGATTACATGCAGAGGCTAAGATCTGCTGCTGGTCTAAAAATAACGATCCCTATATATGAAACAATATATATTTCTGACTTTATCTCCTAACCACAGAAAAAGGAAAAAAAACTTCAAATGGCCAGCCAAATCTTGCCAAGACACTTCCCTATGTTATTGTGGCCTCAGTTTATTTTCCCTGCTGAGCTTTGACAGTAAGTGGCAGGATGAGAAGGTGGCAACAGCGTATGGCTGAGGTGGCATCAACAAAGGGACAAAGCTGATTATAACCAAGTGAAGGCAAATTCGACCTGACTTCACTCACTGGCTGCCTACCAGGAAGCCTGTGTGCCATTTTTTTCCCAAAAGTATAAAAATCATGTGTGACACTTACTAGGCTAAGCCCCCTTCTGCTGTGGGTCATGTGATTTGGCTGCTAAAACTTTCTTTAAATATAAGGAAAGTATTACAGGAACAAGAAAAGCAGTTCCATGATTCCTCCAGTAGCAATGGGGTCAAGCTGTACTCTTGAGGTCAAGGTCAAGTTTCCTTCTCTCTTTTTTCCCCACTCTCAGAGCAAGCAGAAGAGCTCAGTCACAAACGTTAAACATCAGGAGTAACAACAGGCACCTCTTAGACTTCCTACAGTAAGTGCTAAGCCCTTCTAGGCTGCTTTTTGTCAGTCTACTACTATGCAGCATTTTGGTTTTACATGCTTAATCCTGTCTGCATTCAATCCATTTGACACATAACTCATGCTTATAGTCTACAAAATTCCATTAGAGGTGTGTTTTTCAAACCATGATTGAGAGGGCCATCCATCGCAAACTGCTATGTCTGCATGAGAATGTGGTGTACTCTAAAACATCGTATTTGAAAGTCTTGCTTGTACAGCAATCGCTAATTCTGCCAGGTGAATGCAAGCACGGGGCAGCAGGTTACATAAAGGGCTAAATAATGCAGCCAGCAGAGTGAGCAAAACTCAGAAAAGATCAAAGGAAGAAATGCAGAATTCTGCTGGTGGCTTTCCTGAAAATGGTGCCCACAGCAACATATTCATGTAATATCCTGGGTACAGAAAGGTAAGAAAGGAGTTAATAAAAGCTTTAATTTCAGGTCCTAAAATTCAGCAGGGTCTTTTTTACATTTAGCAAGAATGCCACCACAGCTCAAACAGTAGCAGTACAAATGGCTGGTAGTTGGGGACCTAAGGGTCAACTCAAGCTTACACCAGCTATTGCTATATGCGTGTCTAAGCAAATGAAGAAAATACCTAATGTTTATGGTATCTGGATAAGAAAGACACATTCACAGCTCCAAAAATCATTCTGTTCTATTAACTAGAATCTTCTCCGATTTCTATGGAACATAAACTTTCTCTAAAAGAACAAACCTTCATAAAAAGCAAAGTGAAACAGTACGATCTTTAGACACATATTCATTAGTTCAGTCACTTTTGAGAGAAGATTCCAGGTAGATTTGCTGAATTATCCAAATCTGCCCAGCATTCATTGAACAGTGGAGAAAAGTAGATCAGCATTAATCTATTAGCTGATAATGGCTAATTAAGTTAGTGTTACCTACTCATAAAACCATGTGTTTGGGTGAGAAGCAAAACTGAATTATTTTGCATGTACAAGAGGTAAACAAACTCATGACTAAAAATGGGTTCTTATTAAGAACTATGCTAATGGAAAATCAGAGTATGATTTGGAACACAAGAAAATTTCTCTGGTGCAAAGCTCACAGAAAGACTGGGACCTAAGCTAATCTCTAAATCACAGAGAAAATATGCAGGACTTAAAATTCATTACCTTATATTCTAGGTGAACCTCTAACTATGGGTCAACAAGATACTTATAATACACAAATAGATATAGATAAATATCAGCTGCTTTGATTTCAACACTAACTTTCCCAGTACTTTATCTGTGTTAACATCTGTTTGAGCTGATACTTTGGAAGATTTTTCTACAATTATAATTCTTAGCCACTCTTGTCATGCACGTGACATGAACTGAAAGCAGGGTGAAAATTACTTTGGTTCTTTCTGTATCCACCTATAAATCAAAGCAAAATGAAGAAAGAAACCCTCTGATGGGACTAGATGGAACTAACAGAGGTTAGAGGATGGAGCCTGGAACCAAATTCTGGCAGAGAAAATAGGTGGTAGACAAGATACAGTTTAATTTTGACAGATCAAAATTATTTCCACATCCAACCAGATTCTCTTTTGCAATCATTTTAGGAAGCATCCTTTTACACAAACAGAAATACTCCACGACAATGTAAATGCTATAGGCACTTAATTACTACTGTTAACCTATTTTAAATTTGTTATCAATTTTAAGACAGACGTCATTTGGGATAATAACAACCAATATGATACACTGTAACAGTGACACAGGGGATTTTTTGGATCTTTGTGTGTAATGAGACAAAAGCTATATTTAAAAAATTCAAAACATTTTAAAACCAAGATTACAAGTATTAAACAAAAACACAGTAAACTCTGCATGTATGCTTGACGACACAAATGTTACCATTGGAACTACTTTATACAGTGAAGATAAACCTCCTTAAATATACTTAAACCAAACAGAATTAGATAGAAATACATCTGCTGAGAAATGCATTAATCTTAAACTTCTAAGATTATAATTTTGAAGTAAACAATGATATGCATATAGTATTGCTTCAGTTTCACCCAGGATTTATTAACCATTTTATTAAGCCTGAATGTGTTACAGACTTAAAAGCAGTAATTCAACCTCTCTATTAATATATTATAAAACCCCACAGCATATGTTCAGATTAATAGTAATTGCTTTGGATATTTAGGGAAAAGACAGAGGCAAGCACTTAAATATTTGTAAGAAAAAAAAAAAAATCACTATTCATATTAAAAAGATGATATATTGAAGATTTCCACAAAAATGAAACAATGTTTTCTCCCACTTCCAAAACACTGTAACCAATAAAATGATGATAAAGAAATTTCTATTAACTGAATCTTCATGAAGACATAATTAACATTTTTCCCTAGATTTAATTAGTACCTGCTTTCCTTGGGATATTTAAATTATCAGTTTTGTTTGCTTTCTATACAGGTCAGCTAACCAGCGAGACTGTTGACACCCCTAGTTAACTGATATCAAATATGTGTCTTTGTACCAAAAATCTATGGATTAAAAATACATGTCTCCATGATCTTTAACAGAAATACAAATTAAAAAAACTATTAATATGGTTAAATTTTAATACCATGGTTGTAGAAGTCATGTACAGAATATAATACAGCAACAGACTTAGAGATATAACAAACCAAAATTTTCTAAAGTCATAAAGAAAACCTAAATTAGAAATGCTTAGTATAGTGTGATGCAAAAAGCACATAGCAAATGCTTTACACTATTCATTTTAGATTAAAAACCAGAATACTTTCTAAAAAACTCACTGACTGTGTTTTTGTATACAATATTACTTAGAAAACAATTTCTTTACCCTGACAGTAAACTATGCAGCGTATCAGACTTACAGGTAAGGTCACCCTTTCAAATGAATTCCTTTACCTATGCAAAAACATTAAATAAACTGTATTTAGAGGATAATCTGCACCACCACCACACTTCTGTGCTCTGATAGAGTTAACACTCAAATCGTAACAGATACATTAGCTAATGTAGTGTCTCTCTTTTTCCAATTGTGGAAATATCCACAGTAAGACTGACCACTGCCTCCTCGTACAGCAAAGAACGTACAACAAAGTTACATCGATCTGGTAGCAGATGAACTAAATAAATCACGCCCTGATTGACACGTTCTATTCTTTTGTATGAGCATACAGCATAAAACATACACTATTTCAACAAGTTCAACAGAAAAAATCCAAACTTCCAGTGTTTTATTTGCCTATTCTCTGGACTACCCAGTCCTGCTGGCAGAGAGGACAGCGATTATTCTGTTTCACCCACAAGGACATGCAGCAATTGTGGAAGGAATGATTGCATTCTCCCCAAACCACTGAAAGAGAAGAAAGAACATGTTCCAGTCATACTCAGCTGCCCGATCAACACCTACAGCAAAGTCCAAACTACCATTCTCAGATGTTTATAATCACTGCAAGCTTTAGAGACAAAATGGGTCATCACCGATTTATCCACTGCGATGGGATTATTATGGTCATTCTGATGACAGTCAGTTCTCTGTCATAAATTCTTTTATTTATTTCCAATTACAAAAAAAGAAATGTATATATTCTTACCTTCTTGTATAAACTGACACAGTTTTGTGAATTTATGAACACATTTATCAGTTCTGTCCAGGAAATAAGTGCAATGATCTAAGTTCTTCACTTTATCTTCCCCAGTACCAAAATATAGCCAACACACTACTGACTGACTATCACACAAAAGCATATCACCGAATTCTCATCTGAAATGCAGTGTTGAAACTTAAATGTATGATATCGAGGAGGCACAGTTGACACAGCATATAGCCTCAAAATGGGATCTTAGACCATAAGTTATTCACAGGTTACAACTGTTTCAACACAAGAAAAAGGGTTATCTTATTGTCATTCTACTCCTGAATAGTGTTAGTTACTTTGCTTTTTTCCCTTAGTTCGCATTATCCTTATTGGAATACAAGGGTGCCAATCAAAGGAGTATTTTAAACTATGCTTCCCCCCGCCCCCAACTATCTTAAATATGACACTTAGCAAGTCAATTAAGATACCTGGAACAAGAAAATCCTGTTCTCATCAAAATAATCATCAAAACCAACAGTGGATTAAGTTTGAGACAATAAACTTCAAAACACAAAGAACAAGGGCATGGAAAGATTCACCACTGGTTTAAAAGTTGACTTAAAGGTTTCAAGCAAACTCTTTGAGACAATTTTCACTATTTCCAATTTAAATATATCGGAATTAAGTTAAGATTTGTTTTTGCACACATTGGTATGCAACTGAAAGTATGTTTATGTTTGAATAGCATTACAGCCAACTCAAATGATTCCACTTCTTCAAATGAAAAGTGAGCAAACTAGCAACTGCCTCCACTATGTCTGAATTAAGAACAGGAAAAATACCGCTTTCTAACCCAGACACACATTTGTTTCAGAAGAGAGGATTTTTACTGGTATTACCATTGTGTCTTCTGGCATGTATCTCAAGAAAAAAAAGTAGTCTTTTCCTACCCACTTCAAAAAGTGTACATTATGATCTCCTCGATTATGCTCAGGGTGAGAAACTTAAAATCTCTCCGTCGTGTATGTGTTGACTGCAAATTTGAAGCTGTTTTGTTCTACAGCATGTCTGAAGTGAAAACTAATTTTTTTTAGTGCTCAAAAATAAAGCATAAGGTATTACTAACGTAAAAAGATGACACAATGTAGAATGAAACACCAGTCTAGTTTTGAGCATTAATAAAAACAGTATTCCCTTCAAACTTTAAAATGCACCCTACCGAGAGAAGCTTCAATTGAAAAACAAGCGAATGAAATCACTACATACCAACACAGTCTTCTTGTTTGTTTTCAGCTTGACATCTAAGACAGGCATCTGAAAGTAAACAAGAACAAGACTCAATTTGATTCTTAGGATTCCACCTTAATATAAACTCTAAAACCAATTTACAAAGGTAAAAATCCCAAGTTTTGATGTCTAGTTCAGCCCTTTAAATACCGCCCCCATAATTTTAAAACGGTGCACGTGACAACAAAATACACATCTGAAAGAGATCAGAAGGACTACAAACTGTTCAACAAGTTTTGTTTATTTTCCATTGCTTTGGTATTTTCATAACTTCTGCTGAAAAAAAGCCTTCTACATTTTGTAGAAATAACAACCAGCAGATTCGTGCCAAGGCACTCAGGCATATTAAGACCAGAGCAAGCAGAAAGCCAAACCCTAATTACAGGACTTTGTTTTTCAGATGTCAGCATCTCCTTTTAAGGAAATCATTCACAATTTTGATTTTTTTTAAGGCTGTACATCTCTCACCACAACCCCCACCTCCTCCTACTTTTTATATAGTAGTTTTCCTTAGTAAGTATCTGCATGTAATTTTCACAAGTCACATACACATGCAAACATATTGGTCAATTTGATAATATAAATAAATAGGTAAACATGAAACAACATCAAATTAAAAATATTTATCATCTTTATGCACCCCAGTCTGTGGCTATAGGACTGGATGGTAGGTTCAGGACTCAGTAAGACACAGAAGTGACAACTTCCAGGCTTGGCACTGTGCCACACACACAGAGTGGAAAAACGCCTGTTTCTCCTTTGCCCTGACATGGGCTGTCATAGACATATGTGCACATACCACACACAATAGAAAGTGTTCAACTATTATGGAGGCAAACACATCTTCACCTCCTCCAAAGAAAAGGTGATAGTTTAAACAAAAGCATCCTGCAGGTTCGACCTGGCCTACATGTCACTAGTTGGACCATATTTTCATTGAAGACAGAAACATAATATGCTACAGGAATTTAGATTTCAGTATGTTTGCTTTTTCTGCCAGATACAGCCAGTACTTCTATTTTAGATTCATCTGCCCAGACATTCCTCATTTTCTCAGGTTAGAAAGAACAAAGGAGGACAGAAACTCTGAAATAGTTGCCCTTCCCTCACTGAGATAAAAGTAAGGTGATAAATAAAGTCTCCTGTTGTCTGTTCCTGTATTTCCACAGCATTTAAGGGCCAAGTGCAAGGAAGATTCAGCCCAACTACTTCAACTTGTATCATGGTACATCGAAGCAAATTGATGTGGGGTCACCTCAATATACAGGGCAGTAAGCTGTGGCAGACTAGTAGACACTAGAAAAGCAGCTTTCCTATCCTAGCCCTAGATTTGCAGTTTCAGAGAAGCAGCACAGAGAGCTGAGGACAGGATTCACTGCACCAATCCCTATATCAAGGTAAACTGTCCCCACTCCTGCATCATTACCCGAAGAG
>NW_009630385.1:48973-50384 GCF_000690535.1 Cariama cristata
CTTTCCCTTGTGCTTCTGTGATCCTTGAAGACCACATTGGTACAAGGAGTTAAACCAGTAGAAAATTAAGCCGTGTAACACCTCCCTCCCTTGCAAAGATCAAACAAACAAACTTTCAACAAGTGCCAGCTTAAGTCTGTCACTGCCTCCAACCTAAGGTTACTGCAGACGCAGTGGCTCTACAGGAGCCAGACCGGGTCTGGCAGGGTCAACATGAAATTGCTAAACTAGAGTCAGTCATGATCAAGTTTCATGTTCTAACAATGTGGTTTGTTCTCAAAAAACTGTTACCAGATTTTTCTGCTAGTTTCAGATTAAATTATTCCCTTGGTCTAGTTATGGAAAATTATAAATTAAATTTTTCTTTTAGAAAAAACTTTTATAAAAGCTCTGAGTAAGTTTCTGTTCATTTAAGACCTTTTTATAGTGTCCTGTAACAGACTAGCTAGAACAGAGAAATACATTCTTAAAATAATGGCCTACATTGGCAGATGAAGCTAATTCAATATTTCAAGGGTTGTCTCTGTTCACCATATAAAATCAATCTTCAAAACATGCTTATGCAAAAGGTGAATCTCCCATCACTTCAGTCAAGGCTACGCCTTTTTGCCCTTTGTGTTCCACAGAACGTTCTCAGTAAAAACATGTATGAGAAATTACAGCATCGCACATTTTGTCTCATTTCTGTTAAGCCAAAACCTGACTGGATTTGCAGTATCATGTTTCCTGGACCTACAAAAGCACGGGGCTCTGGAGAGAATCTTGGGTCATTTATCCTGCCAGGCTGTACCAAGCCCAACTGAGAGGACAGTCATGCCTAGGATGACTCAGCACAATAGTAAAAAAATTGGATGTAGATGTATAGTAGAGGAAGAATTTGAAGAATTGAAAGAATTTTCAAAGATCCATGATAAATATCATATTTGTAAAAGGTGTCAGAAAACACTAATGCCAGTCAACAACGAGGCTGCTTTCAAAGAGAGTCTCTAGACTTCAAAATCAGGTAAACTAACCCACTACTTTTCAATAGATTTTTCCATGCATTCACATGTGTAAACTGCAGTAGTAATGAGGAGGCTTGGGTAGAAGTATTAGACTCTGGATTAACAGATTTGGAAAATTAATTTCTACCTACATCCACAACTGCTTCTTAAAAAACCCCAACAAACAAAACCCCACAAACAGCAGCACCACACACCTAGCACTTCGGTCAGCTCGGCTGTAGTTCAGTGCTTGCGGAGGTTTGCCAACAGACAAGAAACAGACTCCACAAAGGCGGCACCGTTGCAAAGGACAAGGGATGGCAGGACAGCAGCCCGCCTCCCGGCCCTGGCACAAACTCAGCCCCCTTGACGAGCGCCGCTCCCCATCCTGGCAGGCGTAAGGAGAAACCCAGCAGGCGCTCCGGCCT
>NW_009630386.1:0-13270 GCF_000690535.1 Cariama cristata
CTTTCATTAATACAGACCTTCATAGCTTGGTGATCTTACAGTTTCCAATACTGACTGAGTTTGGGTGTTAGCAAGAATGTAGTAACATTTATAAACTGGCTGAAGATGATCTTACAGTTTCTAATACTGAGTTTGGGTGTTAGCAACAATGTAGTAACATTTATAAACTGGCTGAAGTTTATAAAGCTAATGCCATGACAAATAAGGATGTCACACAGGTCATACCTGCTCAGTTAAGTACTTGGCCACACAATGGATCTTTTAAGCATGCCAGTAATAGCAGCCAGGAAAGAGGTTATGTCTGTATTATGAACAGATCAATATCTTTTCTTTTGCAGAGGCTTTATAGGATCAGAGGATAATTCAAGCTGGAAGGGACCTCAAGGGTTCTCTAGCTCCTAATCAAAGCAGGGTCAGTTACGATGTCTGATCAGGTTACTCAGTCTGGTCTTGAATTCCTCAAGGATGGAGGCTGCACAACCTCTCTGGGCAACCTTTTCCAATGCCTGGATGTACTCATGGTGAAAAGTTTTCCCTTATGTCCAGTCTAAACCTTTCATTTTTCAACTGCCCATTGTCTCTCATCCTCTTGCCATGCACCACTGTTAACAGCCTGGATTCATCTGCCTGATAACCTCAACGGAGGTATTGGAAAGCTATTAGCTTCCCCTGAAGCCATTTCTTCTCCAGACTGGACATTTCTGCAGTTTCATCTCACGGCGTACGTACTCAAGCCCCCAACTATCTCAGTGGGGCCTCTGTGGAACTCTAGTTTATCAATGTTTTCCCTGTACTGGAGGTCCCCAAACTGGATGTAGTATTCCAGATGCAGTCCAATGAATGCTGAATAGAGGGAGATACTCACTTCCCTGGGTGTGCCAGCTGTGCTCCTGTTAATACAGCCCAGGAAGCTGTTCCCCTTCTTTTGTGCCAGCACACACTGCTGGCTCATGTCCAGCTTCCTGTCTAACAAGACCCCAGCCCCTTTCCAGCAGAGCTGCTCCACAGCCAGTCAGTCCCCAGACTGTATTGCTGCAAAGGCAGGCCCTTTTATTTTTCCCTGAAGTGTGCTATAACGGCCTGTTTAAGTGGCTTCCTAGAATAAACAAACTGTCAGATGGTTTCAAAGAAAAATACTATTCAACTGATGAACTACTGTAAGTGGTCTCAGGGAATATTAACTGTAACTTTTAACAGTTTAACCACAAACTCATCTTTCTTATTGGGTAGAGAGAGCTTAAACAGATGAAGCAGTAAGAAAAAAGGCTATTGATCCCAGAATTTCTTGTACCAGGCAGCAGGGCCTAACTAATCCTACTGCATACATCATACCAGCAGCAAAGAACAGCTAAATGCACGGAATTGTCAGCTAGCATAAAATCATGAAGTACAGCTTTTTTCCCATCAAAGATAGGAAACAAAGTGATACTAGAGAAGCTGGTATTGACTGGAACATGCAACTCTACAAGACTGTTGCAGTACCTGCTCTTAGTTATGTAAGTAATTTTAGCACCATAATTTTGAAGCACAAAGATGACTACCATACATCTGCCATTCCTCTGCTCAAGTCCTGCACAAAAAAAGACCTAAACATTTATTGCAGGTTGAACAGTTCTGTATACCATATGTATCATTCACTCCTGACACACGGTTTCCTCCTCTTTTTCATGGCACAAGAAATTCTGCTCAAGAAACTCCACAGGGTGTTCAATACTGAGGTTCTTGACCCAGGAAAATATGAAAGTGAGCATGTATTCTTGTTACAAATATTGACTTTGGCTTCATGAATTATGGAGTTTACAAAGATTCTGATGCCTGACTCTGTCCTAAAAATAGCATGCAGAAGAAGCTTTACTTGACATCGTCTAATCTCGCTTACTAAGCTTGTCTGTTTGCTGGGCAGCTTTGGCTCTGAAACAGTAGCTGGATCTGCATTCTCTCTAGTTAAAGTTTAGCCAGGCTGTACTCAAAAATAGGCAGAAATTTAGGTCTCTTTGGTCTCCTCAAGCAGGGGACTGAAAAAATCTGATAATCTTGTCTATAGTTTGGTACTGACCACCAAGCCAATCTGGTCCACTCACCTCTTTCAGTGAAGATGAATGTGAACAAAAAACAAAAATCCAAAATATTTTATGACACACTGGCAACAGAATTTGACAACAGCAGGTAAAATACACAAGTATGGCCACCTACTAGAAAACACAGAAAAGCTAACCCCTCCCTCATTTTAAACCTCTGAAATTTAAGCTCTAAGCATGCACCTATTACAATCAATCCAGGATTTCTATTAACTTTACTGGAGGACACAATATAGTCCACTAAGAAATCCCATTGCACTTAGCAAAAGATAGTTTCAATAGGTATCGCTAAACCCAGGTACCTCCAGCCATGGGAGAGACTCTGAGTTTCAAGGAAGGATAGGAAGAAACAGCAAACATTTTAAAGACCATAATCATAATTTATTATCTGGAACCGTACCTTTCACAAGCCTGAAATTTTTGGTAGTAAAGTAGAATAAAGCAGTTAATGCAGTAGAGGACAACAGCTGTAGACATAGTTTATTTGGTTTAGAGCAGAATGTGGATAGAATATGATTAGAAAATGAGAGGCTTTAGAATAGAATATTTGAGCTTCCAAATTTCAATAGCTGAAAAAGCCAATACTTTATTGAATTAGATACAAGAAAACTATACTGGGTCAGTGACAGGATGATACATTTTTGGTCTAACAGATGCAAAATATGATGTCTAGGGAAGAGTACAAGAAAACAGGAGGCATTCATGATACATCCTTTAATAAATTCCCAGACTTTAGTAGTAGTTTCTATGTATTTCTTAACTCTCAACAGAAGTTCCACTTGTTGACTACCTATCCTGTGAAAAATTAGCTCTTTTTTCTTTTTTTTTTTTTTTTAAAAAAAAACTTTTACTTCATTTATTCAGAAAGACAGAGAAGTGCTAACTCTTAGGTTAACTTGATGTGGTATGGTGATTTGCTACTGTTCATTTTCCCCAACTTGTTCCATACATTCATTCCATGCAGTTTACCTTTTTATCCATCATATATCAAAAGTTCCACATTTAAAAAGGGCAAAAATTGGCAGCTGCCATAAAACCATATAAAGCATTTATCACAATACAATTAATTTTCCGTCATCTTCAACAGGAAGTTGGCGTTATATGGTTCTCCTCCCCTGAGTTTATTCCATAAAATGAGGACTTGTGTACAGAGACTGCTGTGTATCTCCACTCATAGCCAGCTCATGAGTGGCATGGCCAAGACACAGCCAGAGACAATAGAGGTGTGCGTACCTCTGCTGTCCTGTCTGGACATCTTTGTATCATTCTTGCCAGGTTAGTGGAAGCTTACCAGGCACAACACCAAATATTAGGGTCCTCCTTATATCGGAAGGATGGTGCAAAGATATCCATGTGCCTCCACAGAAGCCAGCCTTGGTCTAGTCAAATATGTTTTCCTCGAGCTCCACGCTCTCAACACTTTAAGAGCTACTACATTCCCAGTAACAGGAATATAGAGTAGGCTGGGTCAACCTGACTTGGCATGGGTTTAGATCTATACTGATCCCCTCTGAAAAGACCTTATTTGTACAGCAGTGTGCCTGGGTTTAAATGCAGACAGACTGTATAGTTGGTAGTTGATTCTGCATGGAGTTGTGTTAGAAATATTTCTGTTCATGGCACAGATGAAGCAATATCCAGATGAACGACCTATTGCTGAGAGGTAACTGCAATAAATGACTACACAAAAAAAATTCAGACAAAGACAGATAACTTACATTCCATTAAGAAAACAGCCCCTGAAATAACAATTCCAGCTTCTCATGTATTGCCTGTAATCTTCTGTATAGATCACATAATTCCTCAGTGTTTCCCCATGAGAAGAGCAGATAAAACAGCTTCCTTTCGCCTACTCATTATATGACTAAGTTACTTAAAACTATTGTCCTTGAGCAAGCATTCAGAAACAAGAGTGTGAAATGTTAGACTTGGTCAGGTCTCCATGTGCAACCGTAAGGCATAATTTTTATCTCAAGACAGAGAAATGCAAAAATATGCAAAGATGTTCTATCAAAGCATTAACCCTTCAGCTGTGTTGTATTTCAAATAGATGGAAAGATTAGGAAAGAAATGACTTCTTGTGATTACAGATTCTAGTGTAGAAAAATTACAAAAAGATTTTTTTTTTTAAATAAAAAAAGCACTGTATATAGATCTTTGGTAACAGTACGTTTAAAATATTTGCAAAGGCTTAGTCTCAAATGAGATTCCTTCAAGATAATTAAGCAAGCATCAGTAATCCAATGCAATTATTATAAAATTAACATTTCTGATTAAAAAAATGCATTTCTGTGAATTTAGCATAATTCATTTGTTTATAGTTCAGGTTTAGGAAAAAAATTCTTTTTAAATGCAACGCCTGATTTCATATTTTTATGACCCTTACAGGGTCCTTGCTATGGAGATTCATATTCAAAAATAAGAGATTTTATGGTACAAGACAGTTCTCAAAAAACACAGGAGGATGAGTTAGGATAAGAACAATGCAACTTTGTGCATCTCTGTCACTGTCTTTTCTCAATATACAAAATCCATTCAAGGTATTTCCCATCTATTCTGCCCTATTGCTTTATTCTTATTACTGTTACTCTCAACAGGCTGTAGTGAAAATCTCAGTGTTACTTCATTGAAGAGGGGCAGAAGACACATTGTATTAAAACTGGCTATTTAAAAAACCAAACAAATAATCAGTGCCTCCTGAGCAATGGATAGTTCACTTTCCACTCCATCACTTTTTGAGTGCAGATTCTCCATTTCTTGCAAAAAGACACAGACTGGTTGCAATGTGAAAAGCTCTTGTGAGAGAAAGAGAAAGCCCCTTCTTGAACACTGTTTTTGCCAGGTTAAGAAATAAATAAGCAAGGAAGTTCCCACTGTATGATCAAAACTCTTCTAGAATGCTCAGCGGCCCAAAGACAGATACTTAGTTCACCTAAGCAGACCGCAGTGGCACAACATTCATGCACTTCAGGTGAGGTATCTTGTATTAGAAGAAGTACAGTTCAATGGCACCAGTAAAAATCTCACTTATCTCTTTAGGTTCTTATAGTATAATCACAGCACAAATGTAGTCTTGTGTTAAACACTGCAGGCGACCGTACCTTTAAGAGTTCTTCTCTTTGCTTTATTACATTCAGTTTTTCAGAGAGCTGGCTGAAAGGTAAGTTGGAAGTTTCAATGTCTTCATGCATCAGAACGTAGGGATGCACATTACCTTAAAAAAAAAAAAAAAAAAAAAAAGAGGAGCCGATTGTCACTGCATTTTCCCCCAGCCAGCTTCTAAGTACAAGCAAAAGGAAAAGCAGCTAGACTTATAGTTCTTTATTTTCTTTGAGTAAGCCTTCATATTAAACCAGCAATAAAGAATGTACATGTACTCTTAAATATAAAAGCCAACCACTTTGCTAGTATTTATGAAAACCAGGAGTGTTAGGCTAGTGTGAATAAATATTTAATGAGCATGGCAGATTAACACATGGTTACTTTGACTCTTTCCTCTTATTTGTGGAATACAGTCAAACAGTGGAAAATTATCCACCAATGACTCTGATTTGAAAGAGAATTACCTGCTTGTAGCGCTTTGGTTATCCAGTAAGATTAACATCACAAGACTCATCTAACATAAAAGATATATAATGATAGCACTCACATCTAGAACAACCTGAGCTAAACTTATTAACAGATAATTGTAAAATTAGTATGTAACAATTTTGTTTTTAATTCTAGTGAATGATTTGAACCCATATTTTCATAACTTTTATTGGCTTGAGTGTAAGTAGGTTCTACCTCTAAAGAAAATCTCACCATTTTTTGAAGAGGATAAAGAGAGACCTCAGAAGTGTTGCATTTTATAAATAGATTTCGAAACCGCACATTTGTGTTAACTCTCACGTTCACAGAAAAGTATGATACTGCTTTGAGAGCTGTATATTTTAAAAACTGAAGCAGTAGAGTCAGAACTATTCATCAATGCAACACAGCATAAAAAGAAATAACGTGCAAACTGGAGTACATACCTCTATTAGCATTCAGAGCAGCTAACTGTGATTTCAGCTTTGCAATAATGCTGTTTTGAAGCTCTATCTTTTCCTGCTGTTCACGTATTTGCTGCATGTAGTTTTCTGTCTGCAAATATAATTTAATTAGCATTAATCTTACTCTGTTTTGACTAGGGGTCTCCTATTTGGCATATAAAAAGCAGCTCTGATTTTTAAAGACAATTGTAGTTGTGTGTGTGAAAACCCAACTACAGTCACCTTTGGCAAGTCCACACTTTTGAGACTGCACCGATTAGGAAAGGTATTATAGGAAATAAATCCAGATTTTTCAGAAACTGTTTCAACTGTGGCAGTTGTAAAGAATACGGTAACTTTTAAGTTAGGATTCTTCATTCATAGCCATAAAATATATGAGGTTTAAAATTAGAATTTCAGTATTCTTCAGTATGCTGGTCAGTTATTTTACCTATAGGAAGATGTACTTTTCTTCGCCTATATTTTCTACCAAATAAATGATATAAAAACAGGCTTTCAAAAAAGATAGATTTTAAATGGAAAACAACACCACCATGCTTATTCCATACTACAGATATTTTGTAAATAACTTTAATTGCCTATGGGCAGAGTTTTGCTTGTTCCTTTGAATGTAGCAGACTTGTTTTTCTAACCTAGAAAACGGGTGTGGGAAAGCAAGCAAGCAGCCTCATTCTTCATCTAGCTATACTCCATCTCATGCTATAAACAGGCCATACAGAGCCTAATAAGACTGCTCTCATTTCACCAAAGTGCATAAATATTGTTAGATAGCCAGTTAATTGAACAAATGGTCAGGTGGCAGGAAGATGCTAATATTTAAAACCTATTATTTCATTAGCACATGCCTAATGTTGCAGTTACAGTAGTGCTAAAAACAAGCAAGAAAACTTGTGAAGTCCCAGCAAGGAAACTTACAGGAATGCACTGAATTTTTCTGAAATTAAGAATATGTCTATTACTGAACAGGTCACGACCTGGGACAAGACTAGGCATTGTTTTCATGTCTATTCATAGTTTATCCATACTGCTATCTAATTCTTAAACCTCAGTTACGTTTAAATTCCACACAGCCCTACTGCCCAATGTGTTTGTCTGTAAAGCAAGCAGGAAAAAAAATCTACAAGCAAAATTTATTTTAAAAGGCCAGGTAGTACTATGAGAGTTTATTAAAAAAAAACCAAAACCAAAAAGTGATCAAAGAGCAGTACACTCCAGCAGCTATAAGAGACCTCATGAAGCATAAAAATCACTGAGAACCAAATTGAAAATGTACAACAGCAATGTCTTGTCAACACTTCTGTACAGAGCACAGACATGACAGCTAAAACAGACAGAAGAGAAGATGCTTTTGACAGCCAGTGTGCACAAATTATTCCTTGAGTCAGATGGCAGCAACAAGTTACCAACTAGAAGATCTGCATGACAACCAACCATCCATCTGTATCAAACACCATCTGGCCGAGATGACTCTGGCTTCTGTGTGCTTGACATGGCTCCCAGCTCTAGAGACTGGCAAAACAAGTGGCCTATCGGTAACTTAAGTAGTAAACTGTTAACAACAGAATGGTGGACAATCCAACAACGTGTGAAGGCCACACAATGAACAGAGGAAGTTACTAGAGTAAAGCACTATACAAAGGTCATTCAAAAACCAGGAGTTTGCTTAAAAAACCTGAAAAACCAACACAAACATCCCCCCCCTCCCCCAATTATAGCATGAACTCTTCTTGAAAGAATACTTTTGTTCTCTTTTCAAGTCATGAAATCCAACTACCAAAAGTCTGATTAGGACAAAGATTTGAACTGGTAGTAATCCTTTATGAAAGGCTTTAGTTTTTAATTTCTGAACCAAAGAAAATGCAGAGAGAAATCTTGCAAGCATTTGGTTCACTTAATACTGATGATCTCACACACTTCTCTGGTTTTCTTCCATAGAAGGGCTATCTGACCTTATACTTGATGTCTTCTTTCTTGGGCAGAAGTTTCTTTCATGTACTGTTAGATGACCCAAGAGTATTAACTTGACTGGTGTTCCTTCACATAATTAATTGTTCCTCATAAGAGACAGAATTTAAAAGATTCCCAAACATTCTAAAATGTGTTGCCTTTTGTTAAGTTAGTTGCAATTTCAGCACAAAATGTATTGACACGCTACTTTTGCTTAAGTTCAGAAAACACTACAGATTTGCACCAGCCCTGCTGCAACAGACTATGAACGGAGACTGCACAGTGGATGACTGCACACAATTGACTTGATACCTGCTCTGCAGTGCCTTGGCTAGTTTATTTTGCCGTGCAAGGGGATGGCAAGATTGTGTCCAGATATCAGAATATTCTCTAGTAGATCCTTCCCTGCTCCCAATTCTACTACTGCTTCCATAACTTGACACCAGGTATGGTTCATCTGCCCCTGAACAAAGTCCCAGCCTACCAATTCTACAGAAGTATCAGAAAGTCCTGTAGCATCAAAAACATTCAAACCTCCCCGTAACAGAGGTTCCATTGCTGGGCAGAATATGCATGATAAAATTAGTATGACAAAGCCCAAAGCTGGTGGCATTGCAATATGCTGGCATATATGATGAAAAGTCCTAGAAGAGTTTTGGCTGAAGTAATGTATTCTACAACAGACTAAGTAAAAATTCAAAGGTGCTCCTTACTGGTCAGAATGCCTCCAGAATCTTTCTGTTACTTAGTAATCAAAGAATAATTGTACAGATGATTCTTTTTTAAAAATCAATACTTCTTCTAATAATTTTAAGGTAAGTTTGCTGTAAATGTTTCAACACACAAATTCTGTTGTCCTAATAGCTTAGAGTCTTTGACCTTTAAATCAAGTAAACTAGTAATTCATATGGCGTATCTTCCTAGTAACACAAAAATGATTTAATTTAAGCTATTTACATTAATAATTTAAAAAGTAATTTTTTAATGAAGCAAGTTGAATTTCAAAAGCTAGGTAAATTTTATATACATCTCTGCTGTTTACATTAAACGACTTCATTAATCCTCCAAAACAGACAACACTTCTCTCACCTTTAAAACTACAAAAAAATTAAAGGTCGAAAACCTGAAACCCACCTACTACATTCACAGCCTAATGAGTTACTCTGCAATGTACTGGCCTGCTTTCATAATGGCAATTTCCAGTTTTAACAGATGCACTGAAGTGTGTACAGCTAAAGCGAAACTGAAACCTACATGTACCACAATCCTCCATGGGAAGGATGGCTTGACAGATACAATTCAGAACCCAACACATACTTTTTGCTGTAGTTCTTTCACAGCATGGTCCCTATCCATGCATGCTTGTCGATAGGCTTCATAAGCTTTGTTAAGCTGCTCTCCAATGTTTTTGTCCATAATTCCCAATGTTGTTTCATCACTGAGAAGACAGTCAAGTCAACAGACCTGAAAAGTAATCAGAAGGAAAAACAGAGAATGCTAAGAAACAGACGTTTGTAATTAAAAACATATATAACATGACTTGTATTAATATCAAATTCAAGTAGTATGTACAGTATATTTGAGCGTTAAGTCACATAATAGTTTGAACTGTAGCTCTGCTCACCTCAACATTGAATTTTATATCCAGGGATAGGTTTAAACAAAAGCCAAATAAAAGCAGGTTAACTCTGAATCAAATTCTGGATGTACAGAATGTGTAAATGTATATGTAGTTACAGTGCTTGAGGACTGAAACTTAAAACTGGTGCAGATCACCAGTTACCTCATTTCATGACATTTCCAACAATTTAATGTTTACTCAATTATGAAAGAAAAGATGGCATTACATAAACAAAGCAAAAGTCAGCTTTTGGCATTAAGCAATAAAAGATAAAAGCTCAGTAACATTAGGTCGCATGGACCTGTCCTATTCTATGCTATACCTGAAAATGGCAACACAAGCAACACTACAAGGTGAATTAAAACATCTTTTATCTAAAAAATCAGTAATATCAACCAGTAAGAATTAGCAAGACTCAGATCTTTTCACACAAGACTATCAACTTTTTGCACTTCGTGAACAATTTCAGTAACAATTCCTAAAACTACACGCAAGACTAAAACACCATTAAATGTCACAGACTTCAATTTCAAAACAGAGTGAACTTTGCAAACACAGGTCCTTTGCTTCTACAGTAATATATGACTTTTAAGATAAAAATTTATCATAATGTAAGTACAGTAGAGGACAGGTTAGTGAAGATTAAAAAAAAACCAACCCCAAACCAAATACCAGCATTAAGAAAAAAAATAAAACCAGTAATTCACATCTCCTTTCTGATATTTAAGGCATGGTTACCTCACAGTACACAGTATGGACGGCCACTATCATCTCTCACTGTCTTCTGGGATTATGCATAAACGAAAGTGGTGCAGTCAGAAGAGGATAAGCCAAGCAAGAAGGGTACGAGCGTAACTTGTCTTGGACCCAGGTCAAAATTCTAAGGATTGCAGCTTGAAGCTTTTGTTTATGTTTTCTTGCTCTTAAATATCTTCCATATCATAGAGCTGAATACAGAAATGTGGTTTGACTTTCCTAGAAGGTGCAACAGACTACTGTATGGATGCCGCACCTTCTTGTCCTGCAAACTTTAATGATGTGTGCATATTGCAGAAGCAATTGTATCTCAACTCCAGCATGGTTGTACTTTAATAGTGGCAAAGCAAATTCTTTAACAGTTTGGAATCATTTAAGGGTCCTCTGATGTAACAAGTGTTACTGAAATCCAAGTTTATAAGTTTTGGCTAAAACACGTACATTGTTTCGTATGAAAGGTTGTTTGGTTGGTTGGTTTTTTTCCGCCTAAACTCCAGTTCAGTAGTTTATAATCTCAGGTCCACGCATACTGTCTCAAAGCATTGTTAGTAACACAGGCTACTTCATCCACCCCCTTCTTCCCCCAAAGAGTATTCCTCCACTAACTGGAATATTTGTTCTAATACCTGGGATGTATCTTTAAATAAATGGGTAGGCTTTTTTTCAGTTTCAGAGGGAATGGGGTTCAGCTCCTATGTCCCACAGTTCATAGAAAATTAAGGCATTAATTTCATTCATACAAATTCAAATCTCAATTTTGAAAAATAGTATTTAAAATTTATACCTAACTTCCAGTCTTTTACTTACTGGTTGATTGAGACTGGGAGTATTAACAAAGAGTTCTGCTCTTATCTGGACTGCAGGTACCAAAAATAATTGATCCAACAGGCAGAATTGTAGGACTGCACCTGATTTTCTACTTGGTAGAGAAAAATAAGGAGAATGGTAGCTAATTTAACAGTAGCTCCCTAAAATCCAGACTCCATGCAGTAAGAAAGGGGCAATAAAAGTCCTTCCAAGTGACACTAAGATAGAACTGTAACTAGAAGAATTGGTCCTATATTCATTTCCCCATACCCTAGAGACTCGTTTCTGCTTCCACCTCACGCTTCCCTTTCCTCCAGCAGAGGCAGCCTTACTGTGAACTGTATCAGCAAACCAATCCAGCTTAAAATTAAATGCTAAAGCTATTTTTGCTGTGTTAGTTTTAATGCAGATCAGTTCCACAGACCACTTCAAATGGCACGATAACACACGGAAGCCAGCACAGCAGCAGAAAACATCAGCAAAAGGCAGACAGAACTCCTGTGTTCAATGGCGGCATTGGCTTCAAAATTGTAAAATGAAGTCACGGTTATGTAACAGCGATGTAAGTCTGCACTGCCACAGAAAAGGATACTCCTGCCTTCCTCCATCTCTGGCCATGTATTTCTGCAGCTCACTTGTACCAGTATTAGCATTTCTATGCCAAAGTAGCTCCCTACTTCCTCAAAAAAGCAACAACAAACCCTCTAAAAAAACAACCCCAAAATTAAAACTGGAGCCAGCTCACTGTGAGGTTGCTAGAGCACTACTACCAACACAAGGAGGCAGTGGGAACATGAGATTAGCCGTGGGCAGGACTGCAGCAGTCTAGATTTAGATTGGATTAATATACTCTGTAGTCACACCCCGAATTGCCTGCTGCTGGAATAACTATCTGCTTCTTATGTTATTTATTTCATATCCAGAACTCCTCGCAGTCAGAAGAACTGGCTCCTTTTCCTGCTTTTCCTCCATAGGCATCAATATTTATCAGGGAATTTGCCAACTGTTCCTTGTCATTTACTCTTTTCTCTATATCCAGCTAGGAGGAAAAAAAAGAACCAATCGCCCTAAAATAATAAAAAACCCCAACCAACCCCCAAAACAAATATCCCTACTATTTTAATCAGGTTTAGTTATACTGTATCCATACAGCAACTGGAACATATTCAGCCCAAAGTCGACAACCCTGATCTTTAGCAACTGACATTCTAGACATTCATTAGATCCTAAAGACTTTCACATTTATAAACAGCAGTATGTAGTCAGAACAGATGCAGCAATACAAAATGCTGCATTTATTCTAACTGGGACAGAATTAGAGAAAGAGATTAGCTCCAGAGTTTGTCTGGTGAGGGGGTCCTGCAAATGTAAGTACCTGTGAGTATTGTGTTGCTGGACCTATGGCAATGAGAACGAGAATTTCATCTTTGAATAAAGACTGAAACTGGAAAACAACTGGGTATAGCAAATGTTGTAAGATAAACTTTCGAGTAAACAAACCCAATGAAACCTGCAGATGCTCTTAAAATACTTGCTCCAAATGAGAAACATTTTGCTGATATGTGAGAAAAAAAAAGCAGCAGTAATATGAATTTTCTATGAGTCAAATGCCAAAAGAGCCCCAACACAAAGATTAGCAACATACTGCTGCATACATCCTGAAATCCCAGCTCCACAGATCACAAGAGGCACATTTTGAATTTTCACAGTGCCTCAGAAAACACCTTAAATCCTGAAAAAATAAGGTTTTAGCTAATCATGTGTAGACACACATTCATTCATAATACACATGCCTACCTCTCATAGGTTCATATAAGAACAGAGATGCCATCCAGAAGCAAGTACTTCTCTACGTATTTCTCCTTTCAAAACAGCTTCTTCAATGGAAATATTTTGTAAGTTATACTGCCATCATCTTGGGAACTGGAAACCTGTTGAGGTAATTATCTGTGAAAGACTGAGAGCTCATTGCACTTTCCTTTTGGATTTGGTAAAGCTTTTTTTGGTTTGTTGGTTTTTGTTTGGTT
>NW_009630387.1:0-1911 GCF_000690535.1 Cariama cristata
TCCACCTCAGCATGGAAGTGTTTCAGCGGTGAGGGACAGAAGTTCTCTTCAATGACCTGCCTTGTTACTAAATTATATGCTCTACAACGGACTTCTCTTTCCTCAGTGAATCCATTCTAGTTCAGTAGCCTTGGAAAAGTTCTCCCTTACCCACTCACTTAGGGATGGTGAATTGGCATGCTGATGCACCTATGGGCACCACCACTTATGTCTTCCCTGCCTTTCAAGTCCTCTTCCTCTGTCAGTTTGCTCTAGGAAGGAGCCTTGGCCTCTCTCCTTTAGCTCCAGTCTTCCTCCTTTATCTGTTGAAAGAAGTCTAAGCACCATTGTACGCCTGTATCCACAAGGGCTTGGCTCTCCTGTGCAGCTGGTGAGCCTCAGCAAAATTGAAAGGAACCCCATTGCATCCTCACTAACCAAAGGCATGGCCACAGAAGAGAGCTCAGGCCATGATAATTTCTAAGTGTTCCTTGAAGGAAGGAAGAACATTCCCCTGCCAGCATCCCACCTGGAAAGAGCAGGAGCAGGAAAACAGTTTGCCTTAGAACCTAGGGAGGAAGAGACTCAATACAGTCCAGACTGCCCTGGTCTCTTGTGGGAGAAACACACTGCCTGGGCACTCTGCACAGTGGTAGCCTGGAGTCCTAGACATCTGCATGGAGATGTTAAATATAACAAAGGACATGCTCGAGGCCTTTGGGAGTGGGAATTTCTGGAGTGGTGAGATTGTTTCATCTCACTGTGGTGGGCCCTCAGGCAGGGTAAACCTCCAGATCTTCTTCTTCTTGCTCAGAAGATTTTTGTTTCCCAGTAGTGTGCATCAATCCTGGCACTCACCTGCACAGAAACGCAACTCCTTTTTGTCCTTGGAGGAAAGCTGAGGTTTTGGGAGATGCATGCCTGCAAGAGAGTTTAGGGTGAAGAATGTCCACCGTTTCTCATGGGAAGGGACAGAAGCTAACATAGCGTCTTGCCCTGCTCATCTGTTGGTAGCTGGACAAGAGGATGAGACATCTCCTTTTGCCGTCAAAGAAAGGAAAAGGTACCCCAAAACTGATGTGCTATGCCTATGAAAGCCTTCCTCGACCAGTCACGAGGAATACCCTCTGCTAGAGTCAGACGTGTCTTCATCAAAGAGGTATGTCCCTCTGACCAAATTCATCCCATGCCAAAGGCCTGGCCTTCTGCTCTGGACTGGAAAAGAGTCTGCAGGTAACATGCCCAGAGGGACAGACCTCCACAGGCCTCACTTCTCTCTGCGGTGACAGATCACATCACAGAGGTTCCAAAGGACGACCACAGGCAGAATGAATGGGATCCAGTATACCTACTTAAGGCAGCATAGAATTTCTTTCATTCTTTGACACTGCACTTCTCAGTCTCGGGTTCTGGACATTACATTTATATGAAAAAAGAAAAAAAAAAAAAAAACAAAAAAAAGAAATAAAAACTTCCCCTAAGGAATGACAAGAACGCATTGAACAGGTTTTGGGGAAGAATGCATCACACAGCAAGCCCAAGAAACATTAGGTCCTGTGAACCAAGAGCCTGACAGCAGTATTTTGCGTTCCTTGATCAATGTATCCTACCATGGAATCCCACCGATGCTCTCCTGTGCCATGAAGCTGCCTTAGCTGCCACAGAGTTCCAGTGCAGCACCACATGGTCTTTCCAAGGGAGACTGCACAGGCCTCACTCTGCTCCTTCCCCTCCTGCCACCCCGTACCAGGATTGCTCTGCTCCCTCCCATCTCCTCCCAGAACCTCCCACGGCAGCTCTCCTCATACCCTTAAGATTCTTAAGAAGTCAGTTGCACTCCTCAGGCTTGACTTGGTATTTTGGATTTTGTCTTTTTCACCAAATGGCACAGCTGTTCAGGGCAGGAAGGAGCTTGGGAGGTGTGTAGTGCAT
>NW_009630387.1:1942-8349 GCF_000690535.1 Cariama cristata
GGTCTACCCTGAGGTCCACACAGATGGCTCAGGGCTTCCTCCAAGTGGGTCCTGAACACTTCCAAGGCAGGGAGAGGTCAGGTTTGTATCTCCCAGTCCTGACGGTGAGGGCAAAGCCCACAGCCAGGTGGGAGCTATGCCCATCTGAACCTCCATTGCTGACAGAAGGAAAATGAGGAGAACTTCAACACAGTCAGAGGGAATAGTGTGTGTGTGTGTGTGTCTGTGTGTGTGTGGTGGAGGTGGTTGTGGTTGATCTTGATTCCAGCTACAGCTTGTACTGTTATGAGGGGAAAATGGGATGGGCAGAATTGCGCGTGCAGGACGTGAGCCACTTCATAGGTTGCAGGGAAGGCTCTGCAGAGGAGGCATGTAGCCCGGAGATAAGGAGCAGGGCTAACGTAGGGATGAGGAGCCAGCATTGCTGAGAGAGGTACTCTGTCACCACCACTTACCTCTTCCCAGACTTTCTCCATCTCTTTCCCCTTTGGTCAGCTGTGAGCAGTGTTCCTGGGCTCTCTCACGGGAATCTGCTCTTCTTCCTTGCTGGAGGGATGGCTTTCCCATATGGGTGGAGCCTGAAGAAAAAAAGCCAGAAAACCATGGTAACCTCTTACCTACAAGCATGAGGTTCTCACGCCCAGGTGGTTAACTTCAGTGCAATAGCAAAAAACCTCCTTCTCTTCTGGGAAAAGGCATGACCATAAAAGAATGCCCAGGGCATGGTCATCACAAGCCTTCTGTGAGGAATCAGACCACCTGAAAGAAGAGCAGCAGGAAAACAACTTGCCTTACATCCCAGGGACGATGGGATTCAGCACAGTCCAGCCTGTCCTAGTCTGCCCTGGCACAGCCCATGACCTGGCCTACCCTAGCATACTGTTCTACTAGGCACCCTTCTTCTAGTCACCATGTGCACTGGATCACCTGCATGGGGATGCTGGCTAGGACAAAACACTTGCTGGAGATTTTTGGAAGGGCGATCTGTAGGGTGGTTAAAGCGCTAGATGTGAGAACAGTCAAAATGCCACCTGGCACCTCTGCCAAGCTTATCAACACGGCATGGTCATATCGGCTCTGCCAATGTCCAGAGATTTCTGACCCTCACCCCCCCATCTGCCACAGCTTCATGAGCTAGAGTTCTTCCTTTTTTTGGTTGTTCATGGTGGTCCTTCCCTGGGCATTAGTCAGCCCTTGTAGCATAATCAACCCAGACTCTCAACTGCATGGCGAGACATCTCCCTTCTGCCTGTGGATGACAGCTGAGAAGATGGAAAGCCATGATCTGCAAGAGAATTTAAGGTGAAGAATGTTTGCTCCTTGCTGGGCCAGAGGCAGAGCCCATTTGGTGTATCAACCTACTTGTCAGATGGTAGTCCAACAAGAGGGTGACAAATCCTCCTTTGCAGTCAAAGAGTTAAAAGGAACCCCACAAGTGACATGTTCATCCATCTGCAACTTCACCTCAGCTCATCCCTGGAAAACCTTCCTCTACCAAGCATGAGCAATACACTCTTGACAGAGTAGGACATGCCTCTCATCAAAGAGGCTCAGAGGGATAGACCTCGCTTCCCCCTGCTGAGATACTCTGCATCCCAGAGGTTGCCAAGGATGACCACAGGCAAGAGGAATGGGATCCAGCGTACTTACCTGACCTCTCAAATAGCTCCTGTAGTTCTTGGATGCTTCGCTGCTTGTGGACAGGGTCTAGGCAATAGGTTCATATGAAAAAAAAAAATATAAATAAAAAGAGGAAACTTAACTAAGACCTTTCCCTAATGAATTGCAAGAAAGCATTGAACAGCTTTTTGGGAGGAACACATCCCTTTTTATCCTACTAGATCATCCCAAGGACCCAGGGTTTTAAAATGACTCGCTTTCCCTTCCATTTCTCTCTAAAGAGAAGAAACACGACTCTTACCAAAGTACCTCGACATCTCCCTGTTTCTTCTGTTTTCCCGTGTCCTCTTCTCAGGGTTCAATGCAAGAAAAAAGTATCCAAAGCTATGTGGGGGACACAGGGCTAGAGAACAGAAGGCAGAGTCATTAAGATGTTCGGATGGACTCCCAGCTGGTCCCCATCCCATCTTGGGGGCAGTGTAGCTATCTGAGAATTCTCACAGCCACCCACATCATTTTCCTTGGTCAAAATCAGTCATGTATGCATCTGCAGAGCACAGAAGGTGCTTGACCACAGCAACTGCTTTCCACAAAGGCAGAGGAATAAGATCATTGTCAATGTGCAGATTCCCTAACAGACTAACTCCAATCCTGGAGGTTACCCTGACCAAGCTCTAGAGAAAGGATGGTGGTGGGCTGACCTTGGCTGGCTGCCAAATGCCCACCAAGCTGCTCTCTCACTCCCCCTCCTCAAGTGGACAGGGGGAGAAAATAAGACAGAAAAGCTCGTAGGTTGACATAAAGACTGGGACATCTCGTACCAACTGCCATCATGGGCAAAACAGACTCAATGTGGGGAAGATTCCTTTAATTTATTGCCAATTTAAAATAGAGTAGCATGGCAAGAAATGAATACAAAACTAAAAATATCTTCCCTCCACCCTCTCCTTCTTCCCAGGCTTAACTTCATTCTTTTGTTCCTGACAGTCACACCTCCTCACCCTAGCGGTGTAGGGGACTGGGGAATGGAGGTTGTGGTCAGTCCATAACATGTAGTCTCTGCCGCTCCTTCCTCCTTATATTGTTCCCCATTGGATCTCTCCCATGGGATACAGTCCTTCAGGAACCATTCCAATGTGGGGCTGTGCAGTGTTTTACCCTTTCTTAAACACCTTATCACTGAGGCACCGCCAGTTTCATTGATAGGCTCTGCTTTGGCCATTGGTGGGCTTGTTTTGGAGCTGGCAGGACCTGGCTGTGTCCAACATGGGACAGCCCCTGGTCTCTTCTCACAGAGGCCACCCCTGCAGCACCACCCTCACCAAAACCTGGTCACATGAACCCCATACAGTCATACTGTGTGTCAGTCTATAAAGTCAAAGTAGAAAGGCATCTGCAGGCGGAGATTCAGAGCAGCAATCTAAGGAGATGCTCTGAAGAAGAGTCTGCTGACTGAGCCGGCCTTATTTCCTTTGTGGCCACCAGGGACCGTTCTCCCAAGGCTATGATGAGCCCTTGTGAAAGCCATCTCAAAGCTCTGCATGGATGAGCTTCCATTCTAGAAGAGCCCACCTTCCAAGCACAAGATGTGAGCTGGCTGCAGAAGACACTGCCTCACCAGCCCTTCCCACAAAGCAGCCCACCACTTCCGACAAGATCCGTCAGAGATGCAATGACAAGCTAAAGTCAGAAGGGAGAAACAGGGGCTGATCTGCTTGTTACAGAGGAGAAGGTCTGCTCATGGCATACGTCATTACTCTGCTCTGCTCTTCGTCTCTTTCTTTCGTTCATTTTCCCTGTGTTCTCTGCTTGTGGTCTCTTTTTGCTTTCTTTGCCAAGGGCCTCGTTCAAAAGAAGGAGAAGGACTTGGTCAAATGGGTGGTGAATTAGAGGAACTCCTTGCCAAAGGATGCTGCATGTCAAGAAAGCTTTCCTCATATTCAACGGGAGTCTAGCCCCGGGTTAATAAGAATCCTCCCCTGAGGATTATAAACAGAGAAATCACATCAGAAGTCACAGCCTCTGGGCCCATGGCTAACCTATGGGTCTGACCCAAGCAGTCAGATGTAAATACACCAGACATGCTCTCACATGATTAAAGCAAGCTGTATTTCTTCAAACTACTTTTTCCTGTTTTCCTGAAGTCAGAAAGAGGGAAAGAATATAAGTAACATAAAACATTCAACATTTTGAGGGTTTTTCTCCCCTGAAAGCAGAGCAAGAGAGTGATGCATTCCTAAAGAGTAACCATGAATACATGCAAAAATCCAGTAACATACCTTGAGAGGAGTCACTTCTCAACACTGTCCCTCCTGAGCCGAACTGGCTTTCACTGGTAGGGCAACGGTGCACCTACAGGCAGCCTTCAGTGTCATTGGACTTTACACAGTTCCAGGAAAGGGGCTCATAAAAAACTGTTTGGACTTTGACACTTGGTCTTGCGCTGACTGGCAGAAGGAAGAATATGCCTCTGCTGTTGATAACGTATGAATGGCGCATACACAATGTAGCTTAGATCCCTAAGTGAAAGATGATTGTTATTCCAGGAATGGGTCACCACACTTTTCACAGTCAGAGAGAAATTACTTTCTTGCAATACTCTCTCTTGCTCTCTCTCTCATGTGTTCAGAAGGAGATCTGATAACTGGTTTAAATAAAGTAGTTATTTTATCCAGGGGTATACATGCAATGCTAAGCCAAAGCCATTTTGAAGCATGGAGAAAAAAAATTAAAATGATGGGCAGGGTAGGTTAGGGGAAAGTAGGGCAGAGCAGAGCAGAGGGCAGAAGAGAAGAGCAATGCAGAGAAGAGCAATGAAGATGAAATGAGAAGAGAAGAGCAGAGCAATGAGAAGAGGAGCAATGAAAAGAAAAGCAACAAAGAGAAAGAAAAAAAGAGACAGAAAAAAAATCTCTTTATTTGGTATTGTTACTGATGCCTCTTGTCACTGTTTAAGGCTGGCATGGCTCTTAAAACTGGCAGCAAACTGTCTCTGTTAACCCCTCCCTCCTCCCTGGGAGGGGAAGGAAAGGAGAAAAGGGAGAGAGACTTACTGGTTGGAAAATTAAAACTGCTTTGATAGAACAACAACAGTGAAAAAGAGTATAATAATATTAATGCAAATACTACTAATAATAGAAATAAAAGGAAAAAAGTATACAAAACCAATATTGAGCTTCCAATGATGATCGGGGAATTGCAGGCCATGGCGATTCGTGCCAGTGCCATGGCAGGGCGAGCACCTGAATGTCCTGGACCGGACAACGCAGCTGACAGGAATGCACAGATCGGGATTGGAGGCAGGAGAATGAGCAGGATCCCACAGGGATGCCGGCCATGACAAAAGAGAGACTGACCTCCATGATCCCTTAGATTTATACAAAGTATGACATGGATGGGATGGAATACCTTGTTAGTCAGTTTTTGGCCACCTGTCTCGTCCGCACTTTTCCGCAGGTGCAACCCTTTTATGACTTTCCGCTTGTTTAACATAAGAAAGCCAGCAGTGACCTTGGTTCTCATAGGAAAAAGTATAAACGTGGGCCTTTCGGCATACAATCCCACCGTCACTTCAGCAGCAACTACCAACATCAAGCGTTATCAAGTCTGAAAGCAGGCACTGTCTGAAACACATGGAGCTGCCTTTTCAAAAAGTGTAGTTACTTAGAAGAAAATTGAACTGAAAGAAAAACTCCAGAAAGGAGAAACAGTCCTCCTCTTTTAGCCAAAGCAGGACACCTCTGCTGGCCAGGGTTGAGCCACATCTGCAAGTTTCTGTTGTTCCCTTTACAGAACGTTGTATGACATTCAATGATGAAAGGGACCTTTTTGATTCAGAAAAAATTGGGAATCGGCTCTAATAAGCTTGGTCATGACTATGCAAGCAAGGATTTGGGTAGTAGTTTGTCAGTAGCTGTGTTCTGGTTGGTCTATGTCAGTAATGGAAGACTGCGATTCCTTTACAAAGACAACAGTTACCACTTGTTACATTTAATTGCCCTGTCTGAAACCTACAGGTATTTACAGCCCTATCATACCTTCTGTTGTTAAAGTTTTCCCCTGCCCCCTGCAGCACAGTAGGGCCTTGACAAGGCACTGGCAAAAATGGTGAAAGCCCTGGGGCGCTCTGGAGGGCAGCATGGCCCCTCTAGGGCATCATCAAAGTCCGTTGAACGCCTTGGGACACTTTGCAGGGCAGAAGCATCGCTCGCAAGCCTCAGCAAAGCCCAGTGAAGGCCCCGGGGCACTCCAGAGGGCAGTGGGCTTTTGCCAGTCCTTGCAAGGGGCCCTCTAGAGTACCCTGGGGCCTTTGCCAGGCTTTTCTGTGGCCCTCCAGAGAGCACCTGGGCTTTTGCCGAGCTTTGCTGCGGCCTGGGGAAGTCCCTTCTTCCCTCCAGAGTGCCCAGGGGTCCTACTGGGCTTTGCCTGAAGACGGGCGGCTCCCTGCTGCCCTCCAAGGTGCCCCAGGCCCTTTGTCAGGCTTTGTGTGACTGCTGGCTGGACTCTGCTGCCCCTTCCAGTATGCCCTGGGGCCTTCTCCTGCCTTTGCCATTGCTCATGAGGGACCCAGCTGTCCTCCAGAGTGCCCTGGTGCCTTTGCTGGGCTTTGCTGGAACCTGGGCTGTGCCCCGCTTCCCTCCGCTATAGCCCAGGGCTTTTGCTGTGCTTTACCGGAGCCTAGGGACAACGCTGCCACTTTCAGAGATGCCCCAGAACCTTCACCAGGCTTTGCAGGGGCTGGCAAGGGGACCTTCTTAGCTCCAGAGCTCCTCAGGGCCTTTGCTGGA
>NW_009630388.1:0-31320 GCF_000690535.1 Cariama cristata
AGGCAGGGAGCACCAAATTATTTACTATTAGTTTGGTTTGAAGGGGAAAACAGAAACTAAACATCTTTCCTAATGAACTTTAAGTATCCTGCCAGTGATGTTTACTGTTGCTACTAGCAATGCATCCTGTCAAACAAAGCATTTCTTTTAATTGGCTTTTTGTGTGTGCGACCAGCTTGTTTCTGCATGCCTTTGACACATCAACGTAAGAGAAAAACAGCAATGCTTGAAAGCCAGGTTATTGTAAATCACCAAAAACGGCAAAGACTCTTCTTGAAGTTACTTAAATGACCTTTTTTTTTTCCTGATCACAGCATCCATAATTCCACCTGATAACATTCTCTTCGATCAGCATTTGACTGCCACAACTTCACATTAGTTCAAATTCAGTACTGGTGTAGGATCAAGATCTGTGCTGAATTGGGCTAGCTAGTATAAATTACAACTACCTTGTCATGACTATATTAAATTTCAAAGGACTGGGCGCCGCTACCACTTTCACTTACATAGCCCAGCAGTAATTAAAACATTTTTCCTCTCAGATATAAGCTTCTTTATAAAGATAGTAAATGTCAGTCTTAAAATACAAATTAACACAGCTAAAGCTTATGTATTTTTGGACATATAGCTAATCCATGGATGTCTAATGTAGTGAAAATAAAACATTGCATGTACTTTCTACAAGGGTTAAAAATTCAGAATACAAAACTGCGAAAGCAGGTAGTATGATACAGCACACAATATGAGAAAGAGCAGACAGTGCTATCATAAACGCCAACAAAAGTGAGAAATAAAAGTGAAATGAAAAAGAAATCGAAGGAAAAGAATTAACTGCCTCTATTATCAGGCTCAATTTACCACCCGACCTTCTTGTTTACGCTGTCCGAAAGAGTCACATTTAGGGGCACCACGTTGCCCACACCATATCTGACAATGCCTCAAACATCATTTGCTATTAAATTGTTATCGACATGCAAAGGAGCCTGGACAGATTTCTCATTGTGGAATTACTTCTGGTAGCACAATATTCAGTCAAATACTCCGAGCAGCCATAAAAGGATCATTATTTGTTCCAAAAAAAGGCCTTTCCCAAAATTTCTCTAAATGGGTATAATAGCTTCCTTTTGTCTGAGGAAAAACAAAACAAAGACCAAAACCACAAACCACGTAATAGGGAAGTGGTTGAGGGTTCCTTTCTTTTTTTACATCATGTAACATCCTGATTCTAAACAGAGTGTTTTCAGTGGGAAATAAACATTTTTCTAAAGTTCATTAAGGTGAACAGAAACAGATGAGTGCCATCAGGTGGCACCAAGGTGTGCAAAATTAATATTTATTTTCTTTAAATGCATAGTATTTTTAAATACACACACATATATATGGTAGAAAAATCTCACAATAAAAAAAATCTGTAAATACATCCCACAAATCCTTTGAATTAAGAATGTCATAATCAAATTTCAGGAGTATCAGCCCACAATTAATTGAGAGTGACCCTCTTTAAATAATGTTACATTAAAGATAAAGAGATACATGATTGAAAGCTGCTGATGCATCCATTACTTAATGGAAAATATTCATAGTTCAAGAAAATTATGTAAATTAGGAATGAAAAATGAAATTGATAATTGGAAGGAATAAACTCAACTATCTGGGGACAATTCATATGGAGAAATAGTAGCCCCTGCTCAAACAGAAACAGTGCTTCACTGGACAGATACACATTACTGAAGAAAAAAACCAAACTGAAGTGCATCACAAATCTGTTCCCACAAAACGTAAGGGGAAGCTGCATTAGAGAAGACTGCATATTTCCAATAGATGTCAATCAAGGGTGATGCCTCAAAATCACCTTATTATATCCCAAGACAGCTCAAACCTGAAGGAGGTGGTGCTGCCTCCTGTTTAATGACCATCAACAAGGAGAGTCACAGGGTCAAATTGGCTCTTCGCAGGATTAAGATGTGCCTCGCTAGAAAAAGAGTAGCTTCCATCAGCGCTATCCACACACTAATAACTAGTTTATATGTACTTATTAACCTCATAATATATACCAAAATTAGAATTTTTCAGTTTAATGACCAGCTGTTTTTTAACGGCCGACAGCGCTCACAGTTCCTTGTATCATATTTCTTAAAGAAAAAAATGTCAAGGGAAGAATGTCTGCCACTTCAAAATTAAATATCTTGGCCCTGTTCGTGCTCATCTTCAATAAACTCCTTGAGCCCCACCCAGGCACTTGCGTAGCAGCAGGAGACCACGACACCGTGGCAATGGGAAATTTCATTCATTTTCTCCCAAGCGCGTCCATGTCCTCTGCATCACAGTCAAGCAACATCACCAGTGCAGGAGCTACAGACACACCCAGAGTCATGCAAAGCCCTTGATTTGAGAAATGCATTAAGCTGAAAAGCAGCATGTAGTTTTTCCTGCGGCATTAGAGATAGATGCTCTATAAATACAGATTCCGAGTACTCACTTCAACATTAGCAAGAACCCAGGAGTGCTGCCTGCAGGCTAAACTGGGAATGAACCTCCAGTTGCTTTTGTAGGCAGCGTGTGGCATTGTCAATGAAGATTACTCCATAGAAAGAGAAGAAACAGGGATTTACAGTTCCTAGTTCTACTTCTGCCTCTCATAGAATTACTTTAAACAAGCCTCCCTAACTTCCCTCTGCTTCAACTTGCAAGCTCAAAAATGTTGAATGCAGTGTGTTACATAAATGTAATGTAGTCCCACTCTATCACTGGATTCAGAATATTTCATCATAAAGGGCAATTTTTCTTCCTGAAGATTTTTATCCAAAGAGACAATAATCCAGAAACTGTGCTCAACAGGTACCTCTCTAGACACTAGAAAGTCTTAGGCAATTATGTGCGTAACTATGAGCAATTCAAACTTTGAAGAGACTTTAAATGAGAAAATACAGTACTGCATAAAAATCAAGTAAAAAAAAAAAAAGATATTTCAAATTTCTTTTCTTTTAGTTTTGGTTTTTTTTTTTCCTCCACCACTCTACCACCAGCAGGCTTTGTATTCCTATTGTAACCCCTCCTGTGACAGGAAACTATAGCATAATTATCCATTTCACAAAACCACCAAGCTTTATCTTAAAACAAGTTCAGATTTCTTCCTTCCACAACTCCAAAAAGAAGGTTGTTTCAAAACTTTATTGCATCAACTATTGTAATTGTCTTACTTTTTTCATCATAAATGTGTCTATAAACAGTGACGTAGATAAATACATTTTTCTTTGCACCATCTGTTTGAATACCATGTTTCCTTTTCCTTATGTACTCTTCTGAGAGGATTTTACAACTGGGTGCCCAGGACAGCACCAGTCCCTCTAGACCTCATGGTGCCAGAGGTCCTCTGCAATCTTTTATGTACATTAGCCACTCAGGTTCGATTTCCTTGCCCACATTCCTGACTTTAATACACAAATGTTGTTGGGTAATCACTTTTCCCTGACCTCAGCCAGACTCTAGCCAGATTATGCACTGTAATCTTACTAACTGTATAGCCTAATGATATATTCTTTCTAATAAACACCTGCTCTTCACTCTTCACTTTGTTACCACCCACTGAAGTAGTACCAAAGGCCGCACTATTGGTGCCATCAAATTAATTACATCCATGGTATCCCTTTCTGGAAGTACTTATCGATGCTAGTTTGGCATTGCACTATGCTAGTCTCTCTCCCTGAAAAGGAAGACAACTGCTGAACAGCAGTCAAAGATTAAAGAACCTCTTTCATTAGTGGATGATCATCCCATAGAGATGCAATGCTAAAAGATTCTTCCAAGGCAGTAAGCTATCATACAGAGGTGAGCATAAAATGGATATGGGTATATGAAACAGAAGTCTGCAACAGTAACAAATATATAATGATTGATCAATCAGTTTTCTAGACAGATGATGTTGGGAGCAATTAAAATTAAATTGCAAGAAACAAGAAAAATGTTGATTGAAAGCATTAGAATATTGTTCACTTATTTTTATGATCTATTTTTCCATTTTCCAAAAGGAAATTGATACACTTCATTTACCGTCTCCAATTTATACATGTTCACATTATTAGTATATACAGATTACTCATTAGAGCATACTGTATGTGTAAACAGTGTATAAAGAGAATAATTAGCCCTATTTCTATGTGTGCAAAAACACATTTCTAGAACTTTAAGTCAGATTGCGTTTAATATGGTGTCTCAGGCATTAACTAGCTATTATTTACAAGACTGACTTAAAGGCAGGAACCCTTAATTAGATATTCCTAAATGCATTTTTACCTATCTCTAAAGGACTTATATATAACATTATAGAAACCAGCCTTCATTTTACCTATGTCATTCAATACTAAGAAGCTGGTGTGAAACTTTTCAGTGCAAGTTTTGCTTTGGTAAAGACTGAAAGGACAAACCACAAACAAACAGCTTCTACTAATGAAAGATGCTGCTGTTTCAAAACAAAAGCTTCATGGAGGAAAAAGCAGACTAAAGACACAGCAGCACTCTACCCCGTGTTTGAAGACACTTGTAGTGATAAAATTAATGACGTTATTTAGTTGTTATACTAACATGTATTTACACTGGTCCTGAAAATGCCAGCCTTTTCCCAGGTGTGCTGCCCTTTTCAAAGGCTCTACCGTTATTAGCTTGTTACACCCCAGTGATTTCAAAGCCCTAACTTTCTGTTCCTGCCATATTTACTGTTTGATAATCTTTAAAAGAAAAAGGAAAGAAAGTCTATAGCAGTCTATAAAATATTATTTACTCAAGAAGTGGATGGTTTCTTTCAAGCAGCTACTACCTATCTTCCATACAAATAGAAATGACAAAGTATAAGAAATCTTCACATAATTCTTCTGGAAAAGGCAGCATTTCTGTGAACATTAACTACCTCCAATGCCACTCTTCGTACTCCTATAAAAACTCTGATTACCTTTTTTTTTTTCTTTCTCTAAGATGAAGGGATAGTGATGTGCCAGTGGCTGCACTGTGCATCAGTACAAGAATATGGTATGGCACTGACACCCATACACTTAATCTCAGACTTAACCAATTATGACATGAAATAACAAATAAAACCAACAAGTGACATGGAGAAAAAAAAAAAAAAAAAAGAGTTGAGAGATTCAGATCCCAGTCTTACAGGTAATGTGGGCTCTTTTCCCGTCCATACAAATATCTACTTAGCACTAATAGCTAAAAAAAACCCAGCAAACAAGATGCTACCTAGACAGCATTTTCCTGTGAGGTTTAATCTGGAGCACAGGGGATGCAGATGGTACCTGTGGGCATACTGCCAATAAAATGCACAGGCAAGTGGCTGTACGGCCCTGTACTCCTGCGACACACACCATCCCTACCGCAGGCACCAACCTGTGGTTACTATTTCCTATCCTCGTGCACGTCGGCATCACAGGCAAGCTCCAGAGCTAGAAGACCGACAATATTTCCATGGCCACGTGCCCCATCACTCTTCTGAACTCAGTCAAGACCAAGACAACTTTGGATACTGGATTTATGAAGCTGAACCCCAAGCGTACAGATGTTCGCCCCATTATTCATCAGTATACATTGATCGTTTTTTAGTCATAATAAAGCTCTTCAGAGATGCAGACACAAACATTTCCTATTTACATACGGTCCCCATTACCTGCCCACCACTGCAAAACATCAAAGTTCAACCCAAGACTCCCTCACAACAGGTTTTTTTTTTTAATGCAAGTTAATGCTGTCAAGTTAACTGGGGCAAGATAAAGCACCTTATTTCTCTCAATGTCAGCTTCTTTATGTATGCAAAAGGAGCAAGCAGATATGTAATGAGGTGCAAATACATATGGGGGAGATAGAATGCAAATCAATGCTAAAAAAAAATTTTCTTGTACAGTTACGTGGGTTCGCAAAGGAAGACCAGGTTCAAATTTTGTTCCTTTGGAGTCATTAAGCTTTTCCCCCCCAACAGGGGCCACACTGAGCTTTGCTGAATTTCACTACCATACTCCCGCAGAAGAATACTCTTTAATTCATTGATGTGTTACTACTCCTTCCCTCCCCAGAAGGCGAAGGAACAGAGAGAAGGGAGAAAGACTTAAAGATTTGAAAAGTAAAACTACTTTAATAAAACAATATGAATGAAAACAAGTATAGTAATATTAATAGCAATACTACTAATAATAAAAATAAAAATATACAAAACCAATACTGAGCTTCCCAGTGATGGTCAGGGAATTGCAGGCCATGAAGGCTCCCATCATTGCAGTGGCAGGGTGGGCACCCAGATGTCCCGGATCGGTTCCTGTCAGCTGTGGAGTCCAGGTTCAGGAACGCACGGATCAGGATCAGAGGCAGGAGAGTGAGCAGGGTTCCACAGGGATGCTGGCCATGAAAGAAGAGAGGGATGACCCCTGTGATCCCTTAGCTCTGTATCGAGTATGATGTGTATGGGATGGCATACCTTGTTGGTCAGTTTTTGGTCACCTGTCCCATCCACACTTTCCCACGTGGGTGACCCTTTTACATCTTTTCACTTGTGGAACGTAAGAGAGCCAACAGTAACCTTGGTTCCCACGGGAATAAGTATAAACATGGGCCTTTCTGCATACTAATCCTACCTTTACTTTAGTAACTAGTATAAACATCAAGCATTATCAGTTCTGAAAAACACATAGCCAGCTTCAGAAAGTGCAGTTACTTAGAAGAAACTTAACCAAAAGAAAAACTACTGATAGGAGAAATAGTCCTCTTTCAGCCAAACCAGGACACTGACCCACTAAGGACACCAGGCTATCAAAATTCTTAGTTCAACCAGTGGCTTCTCTGTGTTAAGTTTGAGAGATACAAGCTCTAGGAAGTACAAACAAAAATCTTGCAGTAATATCTGACAGCCAGATGTAAAGTGGTCAATCACTTCTCCACCAGATAGCACAACAGTTGATCACTGAATGCTCAGCATTGGTTTAATATTTATTTTACACTGAAATACCAGAAAAACTTTGGAGTTTTGGCTCTCCTTAAAAAGAAAAAAAAAGCACAAGCAGAAAACCCATAAAGGATCAATTGAACACAAGAGCAGCGGCACCACAGGCAGCCCTTTGTCCTCCAGCACAGACAAAGACTAGCTGCATTTAGAAAAGGAAAGCTGGATCCCTGGGGCACGAAGGAGGTAAGAGCATGCCATGCTGCTACCTGCCAGCCCTTCAGAAAAGCTGGGTATCTTCATCCCCGATATCCACAGATGGAAGGTTCTGTCAAGATAGTATTGCTCTATTAGTAATAAATTAGAAGTTAAACACTTGCCAGGTCTGGGGATTCAGATGAGGAACATGAAATTATTTTATCAAACTAACTTCTTTATTCAATGAATGAAGATTCACAAGTTCTGTGCATTTGGAATCACGCTTTTACAGTTCTATCTTTAAGAAGTTAAAAAGATGATTGCAACGGACCAAAGTAGGTTTACTTTCCTGGTGTTCTTTGGAATGGATATCTTGCATGATTGATCAGAGCTTTGCTCAATTCTCAAAGCAATTTACTAGAATTGAGAACAGAACGTGTGGTAGAGCAAGTTGTTCAGTCCTGGATGATTACTTCTTATTCCAAAACAATTACAATAAAGAGAAAATGGGTTATGTTCCTGTAAAAATATGACTCTTTCCAAATAGCAGCAGAGAAACACACGGATACACAATCAGAGCCACAGAACCCACTAAAGAAAACAGAGTAAGTCCATATTATGCCAAGAAATACCTTATTAAAACTCACCAAGTTCATCATTTTTAATATTTTTAGGAGAGCTATATAAAGTAGGATATATGTCCTGCGGTAATAGGAAATGTACTTTTTCCCATTCTATATTATTAGCTCCAGCTCCATGCAGGTTAGAAGTAGCTGATGCAATGCTGAACCATGATACAAGCAGTGCAAGGGTACTGCTTGGGACTCTACCTCGGGCAGATTATTGGATCAAAGAAAATGAAAAGCCATTGACAGACAAAGGACTTCTCCCCAGCTCTGGAAATAGGGACTTTTAACCGAAAAGCTCAGGGTTGTGCTCCTCATACCACTGCAAACTATTTACTCTGGAACTGCAAATGCGGGAAAGAAAGCAGCCTCAATTTTCAGAGGTTTCTGCAACTGTAAATGAAGTCTATTTGGAAAATTGAGACCTCATCAGCCTCTGTCTGAGGAAGAAAAGCGAGGGATAAATTCATTTCAGTCTGCGATAATCTTATCGCATAAAATGAAATACAATAAAAATCATTTAGCAGTCAGAGAAAGTGTAAAGACAGACAGGTTTGAACTCATGAATGAAGATTTTCATTCAGCCAGTCAAACAGTCAGCAGAGTTTTAATCTTTACAAAAAGAGCTTCCTTTCAAAAATTTACTAAGCCAACAGAATGTCACACATACCTGATGAAGTCGCATTACCAACACCTAAATCCTAATCCTAATTCCTAAATTCTGCAACACAGGAGCTTAGTACAACTCCCGAAGCCCGCAGAGCCCTGCCTTTCCCTCACACGCTTATCTACATGGAGCACTTGGAACAACGTAGGCAAAGCGAGACTTGAAAAAACAGTCTGTGATCCTTATGGATTTATAAGGCTCCAGGAGAACTAGAGATTTTCCTGTGTATGGGTCTGTCATTGAATCCCAAGGATGGATTCCAATGCTCCCAGGTATTTGCCAACACCAGGCTCCTTCAGTAGAAGGTGTTTACATGGCAGCAGGATTACAAACAAGCTCGTGGAGCGAGACATTGAATTTGCCCCTTTTCACAAAGTTCTGCCTAACAGTCTCCTCAACAGAGCTTGCAGAAATCGCCCACACCTGTGGCTTCACCCCATCAAAAATGCCTCACCTGCAAGCAATTGACTGGAGAGCAGTTTGGCCCCCTGGGCACTAGCTGTTCTCAAGGCTTCCTAAAAATAACGAATGTTTGCAAAAATCACTTTACTGAAAGACAAAGGGCCACATTCTTTAACCTTCACAGTGCACAGACATAAATGACAACAAGTATAAGAAAGACAGAAAAGGAGCAAACTCTGAGGATAAATGGATATTTTAACACCTGTGTTCCTCTCACATTTATGTCTCTGGGCAAAGACTGCCAGCAAGGCAACTAATTAGTGCTAAATCTGGTGAGCCTTTTTTTGGATGATGAGTATACCTGTCTACTGAGGAACAAAAGGAGACCAACAGCTTATTTTGCAGACTGGAATGAGGAGCCATCAGATGGTGATTATTTTCTGTCTACCAACTAGAAACTGTCTTAGAGACTAAAAATATTTGGAGTTCATACCTTACCTTACCTCCTGAGCCACTTTTGGACTACCTGCCCTTCCTCAGCCTGTCTAGTCCGGCAATGAACTCACACTTTGCAAGTCAGGAAAAGTTGCAGACCAGTACTTGTAGAAACATTCCAGCTTTAGAGTGGGGTTTTGAATTATTTTTTTTTAATAGATATACCTATATATAAATTAATCAGGTGCCATTGAAGTGCTGCTAGTTGAATATTAAAATAAAACATCAGCTTTCACTGCGCATTTGTACCAAGGAGCACGTTGCAGTGTCAGGTTATTGTAATGTCAGGTTATTGTAGTTTATATGCTAGCCATGTACAAAAACAATTACTTTCAAATGAAGCTGACATCATTTGCCCTCCTGTACTGGAGCTGTTCATCAGATGTCTTACCTCTGCCATGTATCACTTGATTCTCTCTGAATTAATCTGCCAGGTCATGAAACCTGCTCATTTTAAATTTTTAGAAGACTGCTGCTTTTTTTCTTTTTTTAAACCCTCTTCCATATTCTTCAAATGACTTTAGAGTCTTACTCACTGCTAAACAGCAGAATAGATTAACTTACCACCTCAGAATGAAAAACAAAGTTGGAGAAACTGGATTTACTTTTGCAAAAATATAATCTGAAAAACATTTTGGGGCAGACAAATCCTTTTTCTTTGGGCTTGCCTACTGCTCTATGGCTGGACTTGCAGATGCCATCTTAATATGCAAAAGCATACAAGAGAAATGAATTCAGGCCTCACTTGGTAGAAGCTGAAAATGGGTTTATGTATATGTGCATTCAAACAAGATAAGCCCCAGGTAAAATGGAAGGCAGAACAAAAGAGAAAAGGAAGAAATCCCACCATGCATCCAGTCCCCTGAACATCCTCCTTTTCCCGGCTTCACTGACCCATCAATGCGGGGGTCTCCCACCCGTTCCTCAAAGGGTGCATCACTCCTGCTCTCCCCCACTTACATCACCATTACCAAATTAAATTTTGTTCAAACACTGCAAAAATCTGGAGACAGCCCTAGTACATATATGCAGACCTGGGACTACTTTTAGGATTTAAAAAAACACCCAAATTTTGTGCTATCACTAAAACTGCTGCAAAGAGACATTACAGCAGTATGTTTAGGGAAGAGACTGTTCAGCCTTTCCCCCCCTTTCCAGCAGCAGCACATAAGGTTATTAAAGATTTACTTCTTCAAGCTCTAGTCCCAGGTTACAATTAACATCCTGAGCCGCAGGAGCTTTTCAAAAGCTATAAATTTTACCTAGGGTGCAGCAACTTACTCTTCACCTTTATCCCACTTGGGCTAGCTATATTAAAAAGAAAGAAGCAAAGTTGGAAAGCAAAGACATAGGAAATAAAAATAGAATTTATCACAATGAAAAGGATTAGCCCTGCAAATGAGTTTTCTCCAGCAGTTATGGCAGAGCCAGCACCCCTTAGTAGAGCTGCTCACACCAGGGAAGCCCGACAGCCCAAGCCTACAGGGAACTGTAGACCAGAACAACATATACGATCATAACCAAGTGTGACGGTGGGGATGGTACGTCAAAGCAGAGCCCCATAGAGCCTCACCAGCTGTTTAGAATTCTCCGTGCAGTTCTGGGCTCCCCAGTTCCAGAAAGACAAGGAACTCCTGGAGAGAGTCCAGTGGAGGGCAACAAAGATGAGGGGACTGGAGCATCTCCCTGATGAGGAAAGGCTGAGGGAACGGGGTCTGTTCAGCCTGGAGAAGAGAAGACTGAGAGGGGATCTCACCAATGCTTATAAATACCTTCAGGACAGGTGTCAAGAGGATGGGGCCAGACTCCTTTCAGTGGTGCCCAGCAACAGATTAAAGGGAAACAGGCACAAACTGAAACTCAGGAAGTTCCATCTGAATATGAGGAAAAACATCTTCACTTTGAGGGTGTCCGAGCACTGGAACAGGCTGCCCAGAGAGGGTGTGGAGTCTCCTTATCTGGAGACATTCCAAACCCGCCTGGACGTGATCCTGTAGTTGACTCTGCTTTGGCAGAGGGGTTGGACTGGATGATCTCCAGAGGTCCCTGCCAATCCTAATGGTTCTGTGATTCACTCCTGCATGCTCTCATACCGATCACAAAAGCTTCATCATGGCAGAAATTCTGCCACATGGCCTAATAACTACTTTTTTACCCCTGCTTTTTTTTAATCCACACATTCATTCAGTTGGAAAGAGATTTACCAGAATGAGAATCCTTCTACCTGAGCAGAGAAATGGGGGGGGGGAGAAATAATACCTGATATCAGAGATCAGAGCTGTGTGTTTTTACCTACTATTAGATGAGGACAACATATGAAAGATTTAAATTTTGATTTGAACTTTAAAGAATATCCCGTTCCCTTGGGTAGCAGAGTTCAGCCAAGAGAATGCTTATCCACGTCGACTACTGTGCATATGGTTCTTCTGAGTAAGAGCACCAGAAGGCTCTTTTTAAAAAAAGCTTGATGTCTTTTTTTTTTTACCCTGAAATTTTCCAAGACATTTACACATAAAAACATGAAGCTTCTTTGCAGAGCTAGTACAAATTTTTCTCTGACAAAATAAGTGGCTTTTTTTCATGCTTACAAATTACCCATTGCTCTTTTAGCTTTAGAGGGACCATAGCAGCAGAAAGATTGCCAAGCAGGTTACCTAAAAGTGCACCCAGGTATCAATGGCAGATGTGAGCAGCTCATCGTCACCTTTGTGAGGGCCGTACCCCCAAACAGCCTGCTCCATCCTTAAACAGGTAAGGGGAGGTGATAAGCAACATTAGGCAACCTTGTCAGCATCATTCATGGAGACGTACCTAACATAGTTAAGAATTACTACACAGCAAGAATTTGCGGTAATTTTACACACACCGAGAGCAATTGAATGGCTTTATACACAGAAAGCAAAATAGGATGACCTGTGGCGAGGGAGCACGAAGGATGCACCCCTGCTCCGACACGAGCTGCTGCAGCACCACTGCCTTCCTCCTCATCCCGCCAGAGGATTCCTGCCAATTTTAAACACCACATTGCTAAGTACGCTGCAGATGCAATAGGGCTAATGCCAGGCTACCAGTCCTTCACGATAACTGGCTGCATGCAGAGTCACCACATTTAACATGATAAAAATCCCTAGCACAGACGGACTCAAAGCAGGAATAATTAGGATACTAATTTCAGGGGCTCTTAACGTTCCATGCTGAGGACTCATGGATTTCCTAGTTCCAGCAATACATCAGCATTCTTTTGTTTGTTCTTTTTTACTTTTCTAAGCACAGAATAACAATGAACAAACAGTAATTTAATCATATGATACTGTGGAAAGCCAGTCGGGGCAGAGGGGAGGTAAAGGAGCACAGCAGCTGCTCCCTCCTCTGTAAATGGCAATCCACAGTGTCCTGCCAAACCAAAACCATCAGCGACGAACTAGGACTTAGGGAAAAGGCCCCAAAACAGGTAAGTGGTCCCCTGTCCTGGTAGTAACTCCTTTTGGGCCACAACTCCACAGCCTTCCTGTTATAAATCTGTGAATGCAAACAGATCTCGCAGGAAGGGGATCCTGCCTCCATCCCTCCCTGAGCAGACAATTTCTGTGACAGCAGTAACAATTCCGCACTCCAGCTAGCTCACCATGTTTACATTACCTGATCTATCCCTGAAGGGCTTTCTTGAAAGCCCTTTAAAATACCCTTCTCTAGAATGCAGTTATTATCAAAACAACAAAACTAAAATTTCTAGAGAAACAACCAGTCAGGGCTTTTGTCTTGAACTTCAGTCCTGAGCTGCACCAAAGCAATTGACCAGCATTGCATAAGTACACCAACAGGCAAAGTTTTGACCTCTAGGACAAGGATTCTGTAAAGCATTATATTGTAAGGAAACTCTTACCTGCCTTCCCAAATTCAGGCACACCATGACCCAAGGTAACTGGCCCACTGAAGCAGAGCTCCCCACTGCGCAGTTGCCCCCTCACAGCCCCACTAACCCCGGCTCCTCCATTTCACCTGGTATCCCATCAGCCTTAACAAGTCCCACCTGTCCTTGCTTTCGGCACATACCCATTTGTGCAGCTATTTCTAAAATACCTCAGATGGTCACAGTTCTTAGTAGAAGTAAGAGCAAGTTTTTGCCCAGCCTGGTGAAAAATGTGGTGCTGTAGTTAAAAAAATAGTCTAAAGTGGAGAAATATATATCTGCTGCTTCTGAATTCTGGAGGAACAAGACCTAGCCTCATGATTTTGAAGGTTGGTTTTTTTTTTCCTTGTTTCGAAAGGGTTTACTGAATCTATGCTTCATTTGCAAGGCTTGGAGGTGAATAATTGATATTAAGTAGGTCTTAAGGTCCCCACAACCCTCCGCTCAGTGAGTGCAGGAAGAGAAGGAATGAACCCCAGGCCCTCTGTAACAACACAAGATGCAAGTTTCTCCTCCTGACTCCAGCCAGAGCACAGGTGTTCGGCATCTCAAAAATCAAGGGTTTCTGCAGTCTCAGATCATGACCTCATAAATCTTCAGCCAGCCAGAAACACCTGACATACCCAGCTGATATTTTGCTGGGTAAAAACTTCAATATAAGGCCTAAGTACAAATGATTAATGAAATGCAGAAGTCCTTGAAATATTTTTTAAACTTCCATGTGTTCATGAAATTGTTTGACAGAAAATAAATACATACATCCGAGTTCTTTAGAGTGATCTCGCTTCTGCTACACCACATGTGCAAGTGTATGCTCCAGCAATTAATGCTGCTTATAAACGCTATGATACCACTCTGTGCAGGGACTAGCATTTGATGTTTATGAAGTCTTACGTAATTTTGACTAATAAAGTTAACAAAGTATATGTTAGTAGCTGGAGTATATCAATCTCTTCACTTTTATCACCACTATATATAAGTATATAAAATCATTACCATAAACATTTACTAGACTCACTTAATTTTTGTAAGTTTTCTTCCCTAACTTTTCTTACTATGCTGATCTCTGGAAGTGCCATGGCCACTTACATAGTAAAATGTACCTGTAAAGTGGTATGGCCACGTGCTTCACAGAAACGTGTGCTCTGGCTATGGCCTTGACAGCAATGGATCATTTGCTATCAAAATGCAGGAAAACTATAAGCAGAGAAAACTAACGAAGCAATGACATACTCATCAGGAACATAATCTAACTGTGAAGTAGCTCCATTAAAAATAGTGGCTAACTTTGCACAGACTTAAAACTTGTTAGGAGTGTTAACAGCAATTATGTGCCTCATATTTTTAGATTAAGAGTGCTGGCTGAGCTAGACTTACTGCAATCTTTTTTCTGGGGTCTTCTCTGAGTCTGCCTGAAAGCAAGGAAGAGGTTTCCAGAGGATAGATGAGGGGAAAGGCAGAAAAGCTCAGAAGAAAAAAGAGCAACTTGTGAATTTTGGGACTCCTTAAAGCATCAGACTAGAACAACCATAGGCTTCACTGCTTTTACTGAAGTAGTAAGCTGGACCTATATCCAGAACCACACCAGACCTGTAATACCAGCATTCTATCACTCATTACCCAGGCTGCTAAAATACTGAGGGACAGCTAGCACCTGGAAATTTTGTGACCCACATGCAGTAGAAGAAAAATGAGGTTTCCCCTCCCCTTGAGCATCTTCCCCACGTTGAACTTCTGCCTGGAGGTACAACACATCAGTGGCCAAGCATTAACCTTCTCCTTGTCTCACCAGTCCTTTACCAGTCCTTCTGGAGCATAGAAAACCATCCAAATAACATCCTCCTGCATCAGACCATGACAACAGAAACGCTTTCATGGCAAGAGCGAAGGCTGCTCGTACTTGCCGAGCCGTGGGAGGAGCGCTTGGCTGGGCCTGCCAGCACAGAGGGCGGGAATTCCTCTTCTTGCAGAGTCCTTCAGCTGAAATGTGTTAATTACTGTAGTTAAAAGTTAGTAAAATCTTCCAGAGCTGGGAAAGTGGGATACCAGAGACCTGACCTGTTCATTAATTTATCATATGTGCTTCACCTTCTTTTGTTCTTGGCAATGTTTTGCATAAACATACACAGGTTTCTGAGCTGAAAACATGCCTGAAAATGTTGGATTTACTCTATGCAACCAAAATACCAAATCAGCTAAGCTGGCTTGAGAGATTCATATCCTTTCAGAGCTCAAACACCCACTTGTTTATTATTCTGTTTGGAAAATCTTCCATGGTACTCTCCCTCTGGGGGAAATGAGCATATGGCAAATACAAGAGTGAAACATTAAATGCATTCAAGTGAAGTTCTGCTCCACTGTTTTAATTGCTCTGAGGTAAAGACATGAGTTGCTGGAGGATATATTCAAACAAATCAGTGAGTTACTATGGCTATATTAGTCTAAAAGGTATGGTCCAGAAGTGCAGTTTCTGGAGGTATCTCAGCTTCTTTCTGGATAGAGGTAGGAGTATAGTGAACATACTGCATGAGTCTGGGTGTATTGTAATGAGACATTTGTTTACTAGGAGGTCCTGAGTTCAGATAAGCAAAATAGCATTAAGTAATCGTTTTAGCAATAGATAGAACACTGACTGCACATTACTGAACACTTTTCTCAAGTCATCTTGTGCAGTGCAAGGATGGAGCCTGCAGAAGTCACCACAGATTAAAACTCCCACAGATGGTTTCTTCTAAAGTTTTTGCCACCTGCTGGGTAATCTTTCTGTTGACTATGTCACAACCCCTAATAAGACCTACCCCTCACATCACTGAAATTCACTTTATTGACAAGAAACCAGACAGCTAATATAAAAGATAGTCTCCCTCAGGCTTTCTGTAAAAATTTACTTCTCGGACATTTGGGGAGAAGTTTATTCCATCTCTCTTAAAGGCTGTATTTAATGTCTCTAAGAGTGAAGACAGATGGTCACAAAGTGTTGAGGATCTTAAAATTCACAGTGGAAAAGCAACTTTAGCTTTATTAAACACGCAGAGAACAGGCTATTTCTACGTTTAAAATAAAGGTAGTTACTTTTACATGGCCCTGAGTATAGTCAATTTTATTACATCTATTTTTCCCACAAGACCCCCCCGCCTTCATGTTTCATGGATTGAATCTTCATCTATACCCAAAAGAGCCACAGGAACATACAAATTTTTGTGCAAGACTGAATTTTCTGCAACAATCTGAACTTTTGTAAGATTATCTTTGCAGAAACCTGCCAAAGTTGACAGATTAGTTAGAAATACCGATACGCATGTCACAGATGTCAGTTCCCACAGAACTAGAATTCTTCACAAAAATCTAAATACCATGTTCATCAGCAGAGTCACTTTTAAGTATCTGGGGAAGGAGAATAGATTGGAAAATGAGTGAAACACCTTAAGTATCATTCAAGAACTGCAAGCCAGTAAAAAAAAGGAAGGAGCAGGCATGCATGCAAGAAAAGAACAGAACAAGGCATACTCTCCAATGAGACAAACTAATCTAGTGTTTAAAAAAAGTGTGACAGGAAATCAAGAAACTGAGCTGAAATTCCCAGTTCTGACTCAGCATGTAATTAATTTCACCTCTGTACCTCTTTCCCCCACCCATGAGGTGAGTCTAATGGTACTTACTATGCATGATTCCTTGCCTTAATAAAGCCCTTCTGGATCTTCAAATTGAAGAGGCTGCAGGTACAGATGATTAGTCAAAGAATACATTAACATCTTTCCATAACTTTGCCCTGCTGGGCTTCAGGACACTAATTTGAGTTACACAGTGCCTTCCCTTTAAGACTATCAAGTGGCTACTGCAGCTGCAGTAAGTACAAATTGCTATTATGTTAAGCACAATAGGATGAGTTTTAAGCAAAGTACTGGTTTCTTTTCTGAACATAGTAACCTGCACGTTTGCTAGTCTGTGCCTATCATGCCTTTTATGCAAACACCTTGAGGAACATTAGAAACATGGATTCTGCTTCACAACACTCCTAGGGGATAAAGGTGAAGCTGCAGCATTTCTTCAAAAGCTGGAAGAAAGATACATAATCCTCCATCCTACAATGGGAGAGAGTATTGTTTATAGTCCTGAATTTCAAAAAGGCTTTCAAATCTTCAACAGCTTAGATTTACCCCAAAGTTACATAGGTCTGTTTGGGAAGCCTATGTAAAGTTTAAAACTTTTAATTGACGTCATTGTAATCGCTGTATTACCAAATTCCACAATATCTTTAGAGTAAGCCTTTTGCTATTAGGGCTGATGTCACACATCACTTAACCAGGAATAAGAGTCACAGAAAAGTTTTCCACTCAACTGGAAACAGCATTCAATCTTGGCTTTTTCTGTAACTGAAACCTGCACTTTAGCGATCCCAAGTACAGCCTCTACTCTTTTCCACAATTATGCTAGAATAAATCATTACATCCACTTATAATAGGGCAAGACAAATACAGGGATAGAAAATCAGCATTGTTCAAATAATGTTCTTTTTTGAAGAAAGCAAGCTTTAATTGGAGATTTGCTTGATTTTGGCCAACTATGTCTATAATACTCAATCTTTTACAGTAATTAATCTTAATTGGTACACATCACTTTATAGCTTCATCTCAGTACATGGTATAATATATAGCTGAAATACTCCAGCACAAAGTGATTTGAGAACTGACAGCCCATTAATTCCTCTGCAGTTACTACAAGCAGCTTGGGGGCCTGACTCTGCTAGATAAATTTATGCAGATGAAAGACTAGTTTGTGTTAATATAGACATAAATATTTTCAGAAGCAGTAATGGCTCTTACATACAAGATTAACTTACGCAAATTTGTCTCTTATTCATGAATCCCATGTCATTTTCCTATTGTATTTACGGAACCAGTTCTTGGGTGTCCTCAATTAAATCTAACCTTGAATTTCCTATTATCAAAGACCTTTCCATTCATTTCCAAACTACAATCGCTTCATCTCACAGTATAGTGATCTTCCCTCTAGCTTACTCTTATTGAACTGAAGAATACTGCAGCTAGGATAGAGTGGTAACAATTGTCCCATAGTATTAAGATACTGTATTTTGTTAAGAATGACTCTTAACAGTACAAATTCAATACACTGCAGAATTCACTCAAGGAACCTGTGCAAAGGGGGCATAATTTTTTCTTCTGTAATATAGTTCATATCTTCCAACCTATGAAGAAACTGCTTCTTCAACAAATTAAGCTAGTATCTCAAGAATCTGATCCCTGTGTGCAGAAAACATTGGTTTACATGGCCTCCCAGATCCACTGAAGTTTGTTAGAGCACACATACCATGGCTTAATTATTTAATTCTTAATGCAATTCATCCCAGTAGGTCAGGGCTAACAGTTTTTCACCAAATAACTGAAACAATCTCATGAACAGCAGGATCGTAAGTACTCAAAACACCTTTTCTCTTCCAGTAACTCAGAAATCTGCATCCAAAACTTAAAACAAAGACTAAAGAGGAAGAACCCTCATGTTTAAGCATGTGATACAGACCCTTAGGTAAACACTACGCTGCATCAGGATTCAGACAGAAGTTACTCAGTCTTCAAAAATGGATGTGTCTTCAAGTTGAAGTTCAACTCCTCCCCAAGTTCCCAGGCATGTAAATCTTAAAAACATCTTGCTAGGCTTAATTTCTTAAGCCAGTCTCAATTCAGTAGAAAGTGACTGAAAATACAGTAGAATATATACTAAACCCATGATAAATACAGATCCCTGATCTTCAAGTCGAAGTTCAACTCCTCCCCAAGTTCCTAGGCATGTAAATCTGTTAAAAACATCTTGCTAGGCTTAATTTCTTAAGCCAGTCTCAATTCAGTAGAAAGTGACTGAAAATACAGTAGAATATATACTAAACCCATGATAAATACAGATCCCTGATATTCTGACAAGGCAGAAGAATAGTCATGGTATCAATTCTAAGCAAGGGCTCCTGCATCATGTTTCCAACATCCTCTCTGCTTCAACTCTTCCTCCCATCTGTTTAAGCATAATAAAACATTCAATATTGCACACACAAAATGGAAATCTCATATGGCAGGCAATCTTCTGTGCAAAATATAACGCTATGAAGACGGAGATCTCAGGCACGTTTTACAGTATCTATTATGAAAACCAAACCATATTGCAGCCATTTCAAAGTGTCTGATCAGCTTGTAAGATTTCATTCAGGTTAAAGGGTCTAAGTAATTTACTAAGATGTACAACTTGCATAGTTTTAATCATTGGAAAGAAATACACAGGTGCAGATGCCTCAATGAAAGTGTCCCAAAATGTGTTAAACTATTGCCAACTCACTGTGACGCAAACGGGACAAAGATGTCTCCATACCCAAGTGATGTTTTGTTTCAGAAAAAACAATCATTGTTCCATAGTTTCAACAGAAGAAATCCAAACAATGACAGTAATGTGTCATTAAGTGCCCAGCACATTGCTGCTGCTAGTTATCCAAAAGGAAACGCTGCATAAACACAGCAGAATTCAGCGCAAGAGTAAGTGATGATGTGGTGTACTGGATAACAGCTAGAGTCCTGGAGGTACTGGAGAATAGGAACTAATGATATGCTGTACAGACTTATTTCAGAGGCCTTCCAGAAGAGCTCTGTATCCTCCCCCCAGGTGTTACAAATTATAACAAAAAAGGGACTTATGGAATCACCAGAGGCCTTCAAATATTTCCAGAAGCATCCTCAGGTGAGAAAACAGCTTCTATTCAAGGTGTGCTATGGCTGCCACGTCCACTAGATAGGTTCAGCACTACATCCAAAGAGGAGAATCTAATTTCCTGTCTGATCAGCAAGCATTTGGAAAAATCATTTAGCAGTTGAAACAGTTCCACATGGAAGATATTTGCAGAACCATAATTTTCCAAATAATTTTGAGAGCACCAATCCTGGATATTGAACAAGACACAGGAGAAAAAAATCATTCAGTCCTTTAAGAATTTGCTAAGCCACCTGTACAAACACAGCTCTCAAACAGGAGCAGGGTCAAAGAGCAGATTCAAGACAGACTTAGTAACAAATCAAATAATCTTCTAAATAACCAGTGTTACTCTAACATCTAGTCAGGTTTTTTTTTCTTGAAGGTTTCCTTTCTAAGCACTAACCAGACTAATTCTCTTTAGCTTGCAAAATCGGACAAGATCACAGCCTGAAGGGGAAAGGCTGCAGTGATAAATATTTAATGGGTTACATCAATAAAATTTATTTTGCCAAGGAGAATGGAAGGAGAGGAAAAGCAGAGAAATAATTCATTAAAAGAACTTCAGCTTAGCAATGCCAGAAAGCAAGCCATACTAGAAAAAAAGGAATTAAACACAAAGACATTTTAAACAGGTCAGAAGCTTAAGTACTCTTTATCACATGGCAAACTGACAAAGAGCTGAGTTTTTCAGAATGGGAGTACAGTGATACGTATACTTAACAGTAATTCATCCCATTGCAAATAAATATCCCTGGACACCCTAGTAATAGTTTCAACTTCCTGCAATACTTCATATCATCCAACCTTTAAGACCCGCTTAGTACTTGAAATTGTCATTGGTCAAAACCCATTAAGAAATGCAACAAGCACCTTGAGGTTTCCTTTATTTCAAGGCAAAAGACTTACCTATTTTATATTGGATGGGACAGTAAGCTATGTCTTTCAGAAGACAAAAATATAACAGCAAGAAGTAAGGTATTTAGTACAAAGCTTAAACATTCTTGTACTGCAGTGCTCCTTATAACTCAGTATAGAGCTTAATATTTGCAACTTATACCACTGAATTCACAAAAAGAAATGTTTTCTCTCTCCTTCCTTCCTGCTTCATTCGCAGTGACACAAAAGCATACAGCACCTCAGTACGGCTTATAACACCTTTTCCATTTCCTCTCCTGCTCCATCCAGTCTGGACCTCTTACAACCAGAAGTTAGCAGGATGGGAAAGGAAGAACATCAGAAACTGTTGTGTTTATGCTAACTAAAAAAAAAGTCCAGGAACCCATTAATTCTCAAGTTCTAATTCTAGATCTGCCAGTTACTTGCTGTATGGCTTTGAATCGCTGTATTTGAATTTTTTTTTTAAATGGGTAAAGTGGAGAAGCACATACTGTGCAAAAAGCTTCAGTCTTGAGACAAGCAGATTAAATGGTATTAAAATACTTCCGTGAGATTTGGTAAAAAGACTTTATGTATTTAAAAACCTACCATTTTAGAATTCTTTGATTTAAAATGACTTAATAGTTTTGTGGATGAAGTCACACTACTTAAACCTCCCTAATGGTGAAATACAGAGATGATTAAAAAAGGCAAATTGTGTTGATCACCACAAACGAAGTCTCAGTCATCAGCAGCGCTGTCAGAGGACAAACTGTTCAGTAACACGAAGCAGTCAAGTCTCCAAATAAGTGATTTAGTGGTGCCCTCTAGTGAAGTCCTAAACCAGTTTCAGCATCTAGATTTCTGAAATTCAACAAAATCTCAGTCCCAGACAGATTTTAGGTGATTTGTTTCCAACAGAACTCCACAGCAAGCATCTTAATAAAGTCTCCTTGTGATTTAATTTTACTCTTCCATACTAGGGCCTTTAGCTTAGGTTTAGCACTGCAAGAAGGTGAAACATTGTAATCAATTTAACACCTCCAGAGCATATTCTGCTTTTTCCTCCAACTTGTGAAATCAAGTTCTCATCTTACAATGAATCACTGACAAAGCCACTTTAAAAACCCATTACATCAGAAAACACTATTCTATTCTTTAAAACAGTATGTCAAGAATTTAACAATAGGCTCATATATTTAAAATTTTTGACAGGATTCTAGAATTAGCTTTTTCTCATACTCACAGTACCTTTTCTGTAATGCCACTTTCACTGAAGCCTTAATGACTTCACTGCTGGTGACTGGAGTACCTTGATGTAACTGCCCAAAAAGCTCTCGGATGAGAAGTGGACAGGCATAGTTACAACTTATTCTCAAAGCAGGGTTTTTATTGTAGAAGATTCCTAGTCAACTTTTTGTTCACGTGTTTAAAAGAGGCGGCCACTTCAGGAACAAAGTGATCAGAGGTGAAGTATTCGGCATCAAATGAAGAACCAGCCACAAGAGCTGTAAAGCCATCCTTGCTAGGTGACCCTAATGGTATCAGAATTTCACAATTTAAAAATCAAGTATGAAGTGATACTCGGGATGCTTTGCTTTCACAGAAAGTTAAGGAGGGAGTCTTCCTAAAGAATTAAAACCATATTACATATAGTTGTTTTTGTGACACATAGGAGGCCATAAGCACAACTGAGGGCAGTGTTTCTCATTTTTTGGTTCAGGCTATCTTTAAGCTATAGCTGGCCCATTAAGTTGGGCTGAACTCTACAACGCCTGCATCAGCAGGGTTTCAGGTTAATTTGCTCCTCCAGTCAGCAAAATGCTGTTTCCAACCCAGTCTCAAATTAAGCTGGCTGATGGAAAAGCTCAAGCTAAACGTACAGAGCAGAGGTGACAGCTGACAAAACTTACGTTTTCTGTTTCAGCATTGGAATACTTAATATGCTCATAATAAAGACATTTAAACATTTCTTGAAGACATTCAAGACATTCAATGACTATGAAGACATAGTCATTTGCTTACACAAAACATCGGAAAGAGTTGAAACAACTTGCCTGGAAACTTACCAGGTACATTTATTAAGGAAAAACATTGAAAACCACACATGTTATTAGCATTTTTGAACTTCCATCTAAAATAAAAAAATTGTTTGCTTTTGTCAGCATACTTGTATCTGTAGGTTACAACACCTAGGGAAAAATCAGTACAGAGAATTTTGTTACTATCTTCATAACATTTAGCCATCACAAAATTTTATGCAAGCTTAACATGCAGAAGATGTACCTGCTTCCAGCCTGAACAAGTTCAGCACCCAATCATTAACACATTCTGGGTCAAACGGAATTACTGTATTATTGTCAAGGCTACAAGTCTTTCCAGTTTCCCACAAAAAGGTTAAAGTATGCAATAAAATCATATCCGCACACAAGCTACACTTCAAACTTCAGTAATTTATGTAATCTAAATTTGAAATTATGCAGACTCATGTGGGCTCACTTACATGACTTCATAACAGGATCAAGCCAAGCACCTGCCAGCCTACAGCTGTTTTTAACAACACTGCCTATGAGTTTGATTTAAATATATTCAGATTTTTAAAACTGCTGTCAACAGGACTGAGCAGAAGTTTAGTTCAACTACCAACTCCCTGGAAGAGTATTATTAGAAAAGCTGAGATTGACAAGACAAGCCTGACTCTTGCCCATCATGTGGAGCCTACTACATGAGTGATCAGACCCATCAGTCTTAAAAACTTTCTTGTCCATCTATGAAGAGGTGGAGACAACAGAATGAAAATACGGTTCCTCAAGACAACATTGTCAACAGTTCTAGTGCTACTTTTACCTCAGTTACTGGTCCATTTTCTCCTGCATCTTCTTTTAAAAATCTGAATAATGTTTCAGCCTGAAGAAAAAAAGTTGAGACGGATTTAAAACTTTTCAGTAACCTGTTGAGTGAACAGCCCAGAGAAACAACACCTATTCAGTAGTGTCACTTTGAGTATTCTTAGCTAATGTGAAACACAGGTATAGCAAAAGATAGCAATCACCCACACACTAGATTTACTTCAAGTGCCATTATAACATGCAGTTCAAGTTCAAATAAAGGACAAATCACAGGATTTATTTATGTTTTTACAGACTTGCTTGGGAGCCTTTTTGTAAATTATCCCTGTCAGGCTTCATAAATCATTAAAATCTCTCATTAAAAATACAAAGTTTTTCAAGTATCACATAAAGTTACTCAGTTTAAAAACAGAAATATTCCTGCTCTGAGTTATTACCACTCTTTACCCCTCACCACACCGGCAAGAAAAAAAATAAACCCACAACACTTCTCCATTCTCACAAAAAGGCTAAAGTTACTCTTATGCTAATCAGACATCAACCACTAAGTTCAAGTTCCACATTAAAACTAGGATTTTAGAATCTAACTGTAAGCTGGCAAGAGAAGATATTTATTCCTATATCCTCACAATAAACCATGAAGCCTTGCCACATGCACTATCCAGCATATGCAGCAGGCCTTCAAACTTCCCTGAGCCTTAGCACTAATGACAGGATCGCAGAATGGTTGAGGTTGGAAGGAACCTCTGGAGGTCCTCCGGTCCAAACCCCAGAGACAGCTGCCCTGGACTGTGTCCAGATGGCTTCTGAATATCTCCAAGGATGGAGTCCCCACAACCTGTCTGACAACCTGTGCCAGCACTCCATCACCCTCCCTCCAGGGAGGCTATTTACCCTACTTTTACAACTAGAACAAACCAATGCCAGAAACAGACGTTAGCACCGAAGCACAGATCTGATAATCCTCTGAACCATTTTTTTTTTAATGGGGAGAGCATCCACTATCTGGCTTTTTACATTCTAGTTATTTCAGAAAAGGACAATGACAGTTTTGACAGAGATGTCTATAGCAATGTATATTTTAGAATCAGACAATAAACAAGGCTCCAGAAGGTAAAGCCAGCTCCACACTTGAAGTCATCAGGTGAAACTCAGATCAAAGTCAAATCATATCATTTAACAGTCATCTGCCCCATCTCACAAAATATGAAGATTTATCTGGGATTAATGAACCTAACTTAGTACATACCTAAATAACAAAGCTTTGCCTTTGTTATTTGCTACAGAGAAAAAACCACTTCTGGGAGAAAAGTCCATAGATTGAGCAAGATAAATCTGTTTTCTTCTGAACACCGGGAAGTTTGAGAATACAGTATATGAAGGAATGTGTACCTATTGAGAAACAGGTCATTAGTTTTAACAATTAGGACAAAGCCACTAAAACTGAAATTAAAGTACAAATTTTAAATTGAAGGTTGATGTTAAGTTCAAATGTTCAGTTATATTCCTATCCCACACCACTCTACATACAGAGTTCTACTACTGGAAAAAAGGTGCAGGGAACATGCTACAAAGCCAGTTAGTGCAGCTAATTTGTTTTTAGGTAATTACATCTAAGCAGTAAAGTCAGCTTCCAAACCCTCAGATTAATTCAATAGTTCCACTGTTGGCCAAAATTCTGACAAGGCTGGCAGAACTTTGAATGAGCTAGGAAAAACACCATATAGTAAGACCGTTACAGTTAATGGCTGCTAAAAATTCACATTTGTTGCTGAGTTATATTTACAGCACGGAAATAAGGGCATTTTAAAAAGGGAAAAAACCAAAATGTAAACTAGGCCATAAGATGTTATTTTCAGAACAACTTCCCTAAAGAAAAAAATATTATTTCCTTATAAATATACAGCATCTTGTACATGTCCTGATCTGCTCGATCTAGCCAAGTTTGCAGTATACATACCTGCTCAATATCAGCTTTATTCTGTCACCAGGAACATTTTTCATCAAGATACAAAAAAGCTTGCACTAAAGAAGCTGAACATACCAGTTTGACAGCCTCATCAGTTTCACGGGAAGCCACTGCCAAAATTTCTGTGGTGGGATTGAAGGTCACACATGTAGCAGACGTAACAAGGTTCATTATAGCTTTAACTGGTTTAGGATGGTTTTCTTTGAGACAGACATCAGTAGTATATAAGTTTACAACTCCAGAAGCTGAACTAAAAAAAAATTAGCAAAGACTATATCAAGAAGTAACATTTAGAGTACATATTACCTCGTTATCTAGAGCCACCATTCAACTAAAAATGTAATTTCCAATTATTTACACAAGTTTGTAACAACATTTTGTTCGGAGCTTCATGTTGCTTTGGAGTTCATAACAGTATTTAGTGGAGGGGTTTGGCTTGTTTTTTATTCACATATAAAGAGACACACTTAACTGTGGAGAGCCTTGATAAGTCCATCTCTTACACAGAATGAATTCAAAGCAATGAGAGCTTGGTATCAAAAGATTCTAAAATAATTTCAAGCTTTTTGATTTTTTTTTTTTAATACCCTGTAGAGTAAGTCCACTTAAAAATCCTCTGCTACTATGGGCTAAGAAAATGCATACTCTACTTAAGTATTTGCTAGTCTCATTTAAAAGAATTGATACACTAGCTGAAGTTGCATCTCACTAAGTATACTTGGAGAAACACTTTCAAGCTCATGGCTTTGAGTTGAGGCATCTTTTCAAATGCTAACATGTGATCTTGCAGGAGGCAAACTAGGAGTATAGGAAAGAGAACCAGAAAATAGAGAAGACCCTGAATCGACGTTTGTACTACAGAATTTGTGATTTCAGTCAGTATAACTTCAAAATTAACTGCTAAACCCACATATGGCAACAGCAATACATTAGGAGTGATACTGGTATTAAGCATGTTATGGTATACATGGAACAAACGAAATTATTATCACAAAATAGTCAATATTCATCTATTCACCTCTACTGTAACCTTATTAAAACCAAACTTATTCCATGTTCCTATACTCTCACCAGTCACCAATAAGTTTACTAAAGAACTTAAAAACGAGATAGGAAGAAGTTGTCAAATCCAAGTTACTTACCCACATGCCACATACTGGTTATTTTTTGAAACAGCGATGCACTTTCCTTCCAAAGAACCTTCATCTTCAAATTTGTGTAGACATTTTCTGCTTCTCACATCCCAAATGAAAACCTCACCTTCCTCTGGTTGCAGAATAAAGTAGAAGATTACAAAAACCATATATACAGAACACATTGTTCGTCTATTTTGTTAAAATAAACTTCATTAGATGACAACTATTAACTCATTTACAACTACCAAATATAGGGTACTTTTAAAAAAACAAACTAAAGGCATACTAAAATAGCTAACTCCATTCTTTGATGACTGACCACTTGGTTGTATTTTTAGGCCAGATACTGGCCTAAGTCTTTTAATTATCTTCCTAAAACAATAAATGACTTATAAAAACTTATGCAATTTAAATGGAATTATGATTAGTTCTGTTAGAGCAAATACTTACTTGAATAGCTATATATTTTACTGCTGTCTGGAGTGAAAGCAGATGCAGTGCATCTTCCATTTACCTTCATAGTGCTGATCAGTTCCTTTGTCTATAGGATGAAGAACAACAACAGTGACAATGATTCTACCAAAAAATCTGTAGGAAAGTTGTTTCCATACTCCTGTCCCACAAAAATCCTAAGTTAGTTACACTGACATTAAGAGAACAGCATCAACATTTTCAGTGCCTGCAGACCAGAGCACAAGCTGACACTCATGAGTCCATTATCAATTTATTATTGCACAACTACAGCTAGTTCAATGAACACTCATTCGCTCCCTCACTGAAATGTCTTCATTACATAATGGAACCTAACTTGCTTTTTAAAAAGCATTTCTCCTAGTAAAAGTTTAAAACAAATCCAGCTGCCATCATATGGCATTTTAAAACTTAACTGAAAAAATTCTATATGCATTATGAATCACAGTCGCTGGCATGACTCATGAACACAGTAGACCAGCATGCACTAGCACTACTCCCAAAAAAGCAGTCTTCTTTCTTCCACCCTCAGATGCCTGTTCCCATGCTGAGGCCATTCCATTTGCCAGCACAGTGTTTGTGCAATCAGCCAAAATACATCAACAAACGACTTTTTCCAATGACAGTTTAAAACCCCATGAAACTCTGGCCTGACCTCCACCAGTCCCGAAGAGAACTGCACAGTCAAAAAAAAAATTCTCAGACACCCCAAAATAATTTTCTGAAGGTACAGTTAGTTGATGCAGTAGCTCATTTTTATGGGCTGTCACAGTATGCATCATACCTTTGTATCAACTGAAAGCCAGATTGCTTTTCAAATTAAATACAAGCAAGCAGATTCAAAAGGAAAAAGATACCAAGAAACTGAAGTTACATGAACCATGAATAGAAGCTACCTTCATTGACAACAAGTGAAGGTAACCCGATGTTCCAGTTACAAGCATAAATGATCCATCTGGAGAGACTTCAAAGTGTCTGAGAAATCTTTCCTCCACACCTTTAAAAAGAGATTCAGAACTTCAAATTGGCGTAATTTATTCTTTTTGCTTAACATTCAGAAGTATTATAAACATGAATAAGACCCAACTCCACCTCAGCTTTGCATTTCTGTAATAGTCACAGCAAAGCTACAACTCAACCTTGTTTATATGTGACAATTAACTTTTAATATCCCAGACAAATTAAAGCTAAAGGTACTTGAGTAAAAACCCCTGAAAACAACTTAAAAATACAATCTCCAACAATTCACTGCACTTTTTAAAGCAAATTCATGTCCTATCTTTATATATGACAGCTTCAACTACGCCCAGACATAGCATTATAAAACGTACCTCTTACTTTCTGTATTGGAATAATACTTCCACCCATCATGTCATACACAAAAAACATTTTATGGTGAGTACCAGTGGCTATAACTTGTTCTCCGTCAACACTGAAACAAGCCTTATAAATTGGAAAACTTTCTAAATAGATGCTCTGTATTCTTGGATTCCTTATACCATCAACCTTCAAAAAAAAAGATTATCATATTAAGGAACATACCAAATACTTGTACATAGAAAATTCATATCAACTAGCCAGTACAAGAGACTTAAACAGTAAGAGGCAGAAGTCACAGATGGAAATTTCTTTCAACAAGATGCCTTTTACCAAGCAAGTTCCATTGTAACCAGAGACACTACAACTCCTGTGTGCACAGGAGGAAAGAAAAGAAACTATCGTTCCAGGCTACTTCAGGTATACTTATCAAAAAGAAGATTCCATATTAGTGGCCATTTCCATAGTACAGATCGAAATTCTTCACCTGAAAGAGTGATATAGACCGATCATGTCCAGCAGTCATGACCACTTGAGCAGATGGATGAAACTGCACAGTTGCCAGTCTTCCATTAGCAAAACGTTCCTGATTAGCAGGCAAGCAGGTACTCATCTAGAACACAGACCAAGCAGTTTTGAAAAATACAACTGACACATTTTTGCTTATGCTGGTGAACAGCCAATTTAACTGCTCTTATAGCATAAAGAACAAAATCTCAAACCCTATGATGAACTTTTAGACAGCATGACATAAGCAGAACATACACAGTAAGTTTGGTAAGTTGCTTCAATGCAGCAGTGTAGACATAAGACAAACTAGCTAGCCTAACAACTTCAAAATTAACAGTTTATGTAAAACTAGTTACGTTCCAACTCATCTGAAATAGTTGTGGAAGAGATAGTGTAAGAAACACTCATTTAAGGTTGCCACTTCTCAAAGACCATTTCAATAGCCTCAAAGTTGTGGGAGAATTCCATCCTTCCTATGCATAAATTAAAATCATACTACAAGATGCTCCTTTAGAGTACAGAAATTAATTCTTAAAGTCAAACCATACATTCCAGTTTATTGTTTCATGCTTTCCTGATGTGAACTATCCAATTTGTCCAACTGTTTACTCTCTAGAGTTTCCAGTTACAGAAACAAAGAAGAAATTCATACAATCGGTAACTCTACTGCCCAAATAGCAACAAAGAAGTCAAAGCATGCACAAGTCAAACTGAAGTGGAAAGATAAGGCTTGCCTTTACCTTCAAAATACCTCTTGGCAGGGACTCTGAGTTTGATACAAAGTTGCCAGTCCTGCATAGCAGATCATCATCTTCATCACTGTCACCTAATTAAGACAAAGCACATTGAAAAGGCTAATTCCACAAACACCCCACATCAAAACCTACAAGTTCCTTACAGAAACATATTAAATCAAAGCACACTGAAGGATGGACTAAAGCTGACTTATCTAGCATGTTATCACACTACTGAAACTGAGAAAACATCAAAAATAATTATTTTCTACAAAGTTGAATAGGGAAACACAGAAACACTTATTAGAATAGTAATAGGTTTATTTACTATCACTTGCAGTCCTTTTGGATTTCTTCCTGTTTTCTAAATCAGCCCAGGCAGGAACTCCTCCCATAGCTCGCTGAAATCTAGCAAGAGAAAGGTGAGAGGGGAAAAAGAAAAAAAACACATACAACTTTGAGAAAGCAATTTCCTTCTATGCATTAAGTACTTACAAGATGTACAGTCATAATTTTGCAAGATTACTTGTACTTAGAATGCTACACAAGTTTTCTTAAAATTTTACTTGGCTTTCTGTGTTTTGCTGATTTCCTGAATATCAAACTAAATATTGATTCCAAACATTAAACCACTGGTATTAGCATGTATTGCTCCAAATAACGAGACAACCCAAACAATTCTAAAGTTTTGCTTTGTTATCTGACTACATTCGTGTTTCAACTCGTTCTTATGTACCATATGAAGTTAGCATCTTCCATCATCGTATTTACAAAGCAATGTATCACTACAAAAACTTCCCAGGGTATAATGCCCTAGAAGACAAATTAGTTTGTGCACCTCTACTAAAACAAGTATTAAACAAATTAGTTTAGGCAATGCTAACACACATTTAATTTACTATTCTTAGTATTATTTTGGATTTTAAAGTATCACAAATACTGTAAGAAGCACTAGCTTTAAGACAGGCCACATGACTACAGCAGGTAAAGAAGAAAGTGACTTTGAAAGTCACATAAACATATCTCATCTTAGCCACAAAAAACATTAGTGAAACTCACTGTTCTTCAAGTCTTCTTTTTAGATTTTTCTTAGTAAGTGTCTTCTCAGCATCACTCTTCATGAAATCTTTCCTATACCTGTGGGTCATATCAACACTAGAAAGAAAAACACACAGAGAACATGAAGATCATTCAAATTGAAGCCACTTATTATAAGCATGATATGTAATTCCTACCTGCAAACTTGAACTTACTTTTCCTCAGCTTCATCATCTTCATCCACCCAGGCTGGCTTTTTAGACAAAAAATTACTTTTAGCTTCATTTTCTACTTCTGAATCACTGGAGTCTTTCTGGAGACTTTTCCTCTCTGTAACATTTAGCTGAAAACAACCAAGCAGGGTATTTTAGCTCAGTCACAGATCGGTGCAGGGAGATGACTGACAGGGTGGCAGGGAGCGGGCAGGGGCAAGGACCCGAAGCAAGC
>NW_009630389.1:0-957 GCF_000690535.1 Cariama cristata
GGTGGGGTGGTTTGAAAGAGGAAAGTCTTTGGATTTTCTGCCATTAGAAATGGGAATGAAGTTTTGGATACACAGAACTGTAGCATGGACAAGATAGACTGTGATGATAATGACTATAGAAGTTCTGCAGGATTTTGTACTTGCTGTTGTTTCTCTTAATGCTGCAATAGTTGTACAACACCCACACCACAATGTCATTCTCATTATCTTAATAAACCTCTTTTTATTTGAAGAAAGCACCTCCATCGTCTTTGTGAACAAGGATCCTTCTGCCTCTGTGGTTTTATCTTGAAATACCGTGTAGATTTAAGAAACAATATCCTCCAGTTTCACGGCTGACGTTTGACTGATCTGTGCCGTCACAAAGAGGGAGCTCGGAGGATGACAGGAGCTGGCGTTAATGCCCTGATCTCGCCAGCCATCGCAGCCGAGCCAGCCGGCGCCTCTGGTGATGCTGGAGCTGAATAGTGAAATGATGTGTTCGCAGATGTTTCAGAACTACTCAGAGCAGTCAAATCTAAACCTGTCTGTGAAGAGCTGCAGCAGGACCTCATGGTATCAAGACAATGAATGATAAATTAGCAGATAAAATAACCCTACCAATCTATATGCAATGAAGCTCTCCAAATCAGCTGCTATCTTTGCGGCATTATTATGGATAGGACTCTAAAAACAACCACCTCGTACTCACAGGAGCTTAGAAATAAACAAAATGATGGGAACTGTTAAAAAAGGATTAACAAACCCGAAAACAGATTATGCTGCACGACATACGTGCGCTTGCACGGTACTGCTTTATCTTGACCGCCACTTGCAGATCCGGCCAGCCCAACTGGTAAAGCCGCGGCGAAAAGCAGCCAGGGAGAGCTCAGGTAGGATCTGACCTCTGTGCGAGGAGAGACCAAGGGATCAGGGCTGCCCACGAGCCACGTCCGACAGAGGCGTGGAAAACAGTGG
>NW_009630389.1:988-1812 GCF_000690535.1 Cariama cristata
CAGGCAGGGAAAGAGGGCACTAAAACTAGAGGTAGGACGCCAAATGAAGTAGTCAAGAAGCAGGTTTAGGTAAACGAAGAGCAGACAAGTAAGAAGCCGCGGCGTTTTATGGAAACAAACGTGTAAATGGCTTTTGACACAGTGGAAGAGGGACAATTTGAGAGAGCACGTTTGCAGTCCATCCATTGCTCGTCACAGCTGGAGACGAGGCAGATGGACGTGGGTCAGAGTCATTACAACACTCATTAGACTGGACCTTTCTCAGAGTTGTACCCATCGGCTTTCTCTGGAGATTGCCAAATAGGCTGAAGGTAATAGAGAAAAAACCCAAACCGTCCCAAAAGGGGCCACAGGAGGTTAGAAATACAAACCCTTCTCCCTTCCAGAAAAGTGTGAGAAGAAACATTTTATGTACTAATATAGTTTGTGGGGATGGGTGAGAGTCAGAAACTTGCATCTAAATACTCCTTTCAAAAGCTTAGGGATGCATTTAAATTGGGAATAGATTGGAAATGTCCCTTGGTATGAAGTTTGTGAAAGCAAAGACCTAAATGACAGGCTCTGCAGGTCTGGTTTTGCTCTGGACCTTCCCAAAGGAAGAGCCAGGGAGCAGAATGGAAATGCTAGAGACACATTAGAGGCTTGTTTACACTTCAAAGCTATTTCGGATAATGCAGGGTGTGAGCCAAAAGCACAAAAACTCTTCCTATTTAAAATTCTTCCACAAATAGGAGTGCCTCGTTCTGCATCAACATAATCCATGTTTAAAATGGATTATGATAAAGGAGAGTAAGGTGCTTTTGTGCTACAATACAGGTTTCCCT
>NW_009630389.1:1843-23700 GCF_000690535.1 Cariama cristata
TGGAGTTATTTAGGATAACTATCCTGAAATAATTCAATTTGCAGACATCCTCTGGTGCATGGTATCAGAGAAGAACAAACTACGCTCCGATACATGATGAAAGTATATGTGTGCACACTATAATATACAGGCATGAAATATAATTTCATAATGTAATCATATTATGAAAACCTGACTTGGTTAGGGCACTCTTTGAATATCAAGGAATTCTTAGACATAGCAGCAATGAGCAATACAGAGAAAGAATCAGGATATGGCTACAGTAATTACATGCCTTGTCCATAGGGTGGAAAAATACCTCCCTTATTTCCCTCTTTGGGTAACTGCAAGTCTTTTGAATGTTTTATGAGGAACAGTCTGGTGCCTGAAAGGCCAGGATGCATCCAATTACCTTTTAATTGGGAGGAAGTTTGATGATTTGGATTCACTTGTTGATTCTGCCACAGATGCTCAAGACTGACGATGGACGTGTCACATACGATCGACTTTCTAAAAGCATTCAGACTTCCAGTTCCCAAAATTTTAGACACCTTCATTTCCGCAGGCCCACAGAGATACCTGAGAAGAGCACAGGTTTCAGAGGTTGTGCCAGGTTAGTTCTTGGTTGTAATGAGTTAGTACCGGAGTTCCCCTCCCGGCTCGCTGTCAAACAAGGCCATCTTCTGATGTGTTCTCTGCCTTTCCATCCTGAGAGAGGGGGAAAAAAAAAAATAAAGAAAAAAAAAGGCATTTTATACAATTCAGGGCTCAATCCTGGTATAAATTCCCACACTGATTACAAATATTGTCGTGGGAAAATACATGGGATTGTGTCAAAGAGTAAAAATAGATTCAGACTCATGGTTTCTACGCTTGTTATAGAACACTCTGGAATTTCAATCCTAAAGGGGAATTGAAAAAAAAAAAACTTTTTTGAATTAATTTTGAATGAATGACAAGTCCAGGGAAGCCACATGACAATCCTTGACAAGTGAAAAAGTAAAAGAACACTAACAAAAACTCTTAATTCCCTAACCATCAGCTATCCCAAGGGTAAACCGAGGTTAACGTTGAACTGTGACTCCATGCTGTATCATTAACGTAAACAAGCAGAGGCTGTGCTAGCATTCTGCATGGCTTTGGATAGACGGAATAATTACCTTTAAGCAGGCTACCTTAAAAGCAACAGGGTAATAATAGCTGTCTGTACTAAAACAACACAACAAACAGACTTTGCTGACCTGTAGTTAATGCATTCTTTCGTATATGAGAGAGTCCATTAAATTCCAAACTTTACATACAGAATCCAAGGAGCCACACCATCAGCGAGCAAAGGAAGTTTTTCCTGTTAGTGCAACTGAATCAAGACGCTGAAATGAAAAACATTTTCAAATCACAGGCAGCAAAACAAATGTTACTTGCAATGTGACAAGATGCTTACTTCAGAGATTATTGATTTAGCAGCCTAGACAGATAGGGCAGCGTCACACGCAGCATACGACTGTAGCCTTCGTCATCGTAACAGACTTCGGCAGAAACAGCCTGAGCCCAGTCATTACGCCGAATCCGAACATGCTGAGCCAGAAGGTATCATTTTGGTCTTCCTGCCTGACCTCCTTTATATTGCAAAGAATTCCCACTGTGGCCACCTGAGCATCACTGCATTTTCAACAGGATACCATAAATAGCAATAATAATTCCAGACATTGAATATACACCCAAGCTTTGATCCCATAATCGCAGTGCTGAAGCATCTCAGCAATCTCTGAGGCAGGCAGCAAAAATTATGCCGGTGTTATTCTAGATGGCTCCTTCGTATGTTTTCATTCTGACAGCTTCAGATGCTTCTCATTTGATTCTTGTCCGCAGAGAAAAGGCTAAAACTATACCCTGAAATTCAGAAGTATTTCCCATAAGGGTAGCTTCATTTTAGTGACAAAGGTTATAGTCAAAGAAGTTTTGTTAAATAGAGACAACTCAGCCTTTTTTTGAGGTGTGAAATGAGTTCAGAGAAAGATCAAGCTATTGCTCCAAGTCAAGAAGTTCTGCAGCATGTCAAGATGTGTCTGGATGCCGCAGTCTTCTCGCCTGATGATGGGTCTGTCTGTGCAGAAGCGTCTTGAGTTCCCCGCAAGTTTCTCCACTGTACAGAGACAGCATGTCAAGATGTGCCTGGATGCCGCAGTCTTCTCGCCTGACGACGGGTCTGTCTGTGCAGAAGTGTCTTGGGTTCCCCGCAAGTTTCTCCACTGTACAGAGCCTTAAACTGGGCACAGGATCCCCAAGAGGCAACATTTTCTTGGTGTGATGGAATGACCCGCACTCAACCAAAGCCAATCACCAGTCCACCATCTTCCTCTGTCCACATCCAAAATGTCATGTGTTCTATGTGATTCCATTTATTATCTCGCAAAACAGATAAGTTTCCGCTAATTCTGCAATGGCATCTTGGATTTATTTATCCCCAAGTGCATGCTCTAAGTAGTAAATCACATTCTTTCCATTGGACACTCAAGGTCTTCCATAGTCAAACTAGATAAATTTCTGCTAATTCTGCAATGGCATCTTGGATTTATTTATCCCCAAGTGCATGCTCTAAGTAGTAAATCACATTATTTCCATTGGACACTCAAGGTCTTCCATAGTCAAACTTCTACTGTTACAGATCTGATCAAAGTGGATCCAAAGGAGTTTTTTACTGGGTGAGCTTCAGAACATCAGTGGCTGAAATAGTACATGTTTTTATTCTGGAGTTCATGAGAGTTTCATCACACCTGGGAGACTTTACTCTGACAGCTATGTGGAATTCTAACCAGAGGACCTATCTGTATTTCCTGCATCACCCAGGGATGTTTCCTTTCCAATTGGTTTACTTCTCAGTGTGCAGCAAATATTTTCAAAAAAGGAGCATTTCCTATGGAACCGTTTCATCCAATCCAATAAAATCAGCATATCTGACTCTGTTTCAGGAGGGTTACATTCACATTCCAGTAGTACCTTGTTGTGCCACCAGACGTCAAATCCTTGTTGCATTAGGCCCTGAGGGACGAGATCTTACCCCAAAATTTCTATTTCAGTAGACAAGATTACAAAGGAAAGTTACCTGCATCTTACAGAAAACAGATGCGACATACAGAGTTAAAGTGATTTGTGGAGGGAGACAGAGAATTCAGGAAAAAGCTGAGATCCAAACTCAGATAGTTCAAGCCTAGGACCAGAACTACAAAAACCAAAATTACTTTCAACGGTCTGTTTCAGACAAAGACATAGTCACAGTCTATTATTTTATTTCCACTGATAAAAAGTTATCTCCTTTAGGAATCCCTGTTCTACTTTGCTGCCTGTTGCTTCATTGCAAAAACAAAGGCAAGGAAGGCAACACCTTGGGTGTTTGTGCTGCAGGCACAGCTGAGGAGCGGACCAGCAGCAAGGCCAGTTTGCTCGGTTCGGACAATGAAAACAGCCTTTCTTACACCCTCTTTCTAATGTGCTGCTGTTTTGACTCTTAAATGGACCCTGGCACCACAGGGAATTGCTTCAGCCCAGGCCTCCCACTCCCGACCCATTTTCATTTCATTTCCTCTCCCCCCGCCTTGCCATGTGTCAGGCGCATATTATACCTTTGGGAGAGTTTCCTGCTAATTTGGCCATCACAGGGAGCCTCCAGAAGAACCCAGTAATTACCATGCTAAGGCAGACGAGTCTTTCAGCACAGATAACTCTGACCCTACCCCATTCAGGATCACTTTGCAAGGAAGACAGCGTTTGGCATCATCTGGAGCCGAAAGGGGAACAAGCGCATCCGCAGCCCTGCATGGGCCAGGGAGCCCATCACCACCGCGGCACGGCCAGGCATGCACCAGGCCAAGAAGCAGGTTTCAGGCAAGCCAAGAAGCATCTGGCTGTCCCCAGGAAAGGAGCAAGGCAAAAGAGGTGGGAAACCTGTCTACCCTATGGAGCATCTTTGATAACATTTGGAAGAAAGATGGACAGTTTAGAGAATCTACACTACAGGTGTTATCTGGTAAAGTCTGAAGATTTTGATGAAAGGGTAAAAATATAAAGGAACATTCTTGTTTTAAAGTATTAAAAAAAAGTTGTCAGTGCCTTTGAATCTGCTGAGCTAAGGAGTAATTCAGCAGAGTGCTGCAAGGAAAAATAGCTCTGTTCCGTTCAGGGAAAATTTTTTTTTCTATTAATGCCATGTGTTAATAAGCTTTTTCACAGCTTTTGAACATAAAGAACCTTTTGGTTTAGCTCTCCACAAATTTTGGAGCCAACATGGAAACCAAAACCAAAAACGTATGGCTTTACAGCTCCTAAAAACATCAGCAGAGGTTAACCTCAAATCTTTTACCAGCTTATGTAAACATCTGAGATGAAGGCAAGCTGACCTCTGGCAGCGTTCACACAACCAGCCTTCCTGATGTTTCATCAAAGCATGGGCAATAAACACCAAGGTAAATACTAATACACAAACCCAGGAATATCAGATGTACCAGACCCAACCCCAAGTGTGATGATTTGGACCGGTTTCTCATGTGCTTTGAGTGAATACTGTAAGACAAAGGAAATCAGAACCCAGTTTTAATTGTTTTCTTCTTGAAGGTGCCCACTTGGAGCTACATGATTTTAAGGACAATTATAAAAAAGAAAATAGAAACAGGTTTGAACTGTACCACTTTAAATGAGAGAAAATAAGAAATAAGTAAACCCTGGAGATCCTTTTTATCCTGTTCTTGGCTTTACCCAGTAAGAGAAGTTTCAAAGATTGAAGAAACTGCTGAACAGAAAAAGAAAACCACAAAATGATCTGACAGCTTAGGAAATGTCTTCCCAGTTCCCAGATGTCAGAGTCTGGTTGTGTACTTCAAAGTTTCTGATCCCCATATACTCCAACTGTGGACACTAATTATACAGACAAGAGCATTTTCTGCTAAACCCAGGACCATAATGATATCTTTCAGCCATGGCCTCAACACACTACATGTTTCCTGGGTGAGAGCAAATTAATGTGTTATAATATCCCATATTCCAAAACAGTTATTTCAGACTTTTCCTGATTTTTTTTTTTCTTAAGCAAATTTTGCTGTGAGATCACAGAAAGTTCTTTGAAAACAGTATCATATGGTGCCGTAGCTTTTCCTCCCCAACACAGTTGCTGATAAAACACCGTGAGCCATCTCACCTCAAGCTCATAGTAGTAAGTGTCAAGGGCACTTTTGCAAGTGAGAATGACATTATCTTAAAACAAGTTACAGATGTACTTTAAACTTTACATCCCTGCTTGTTAGTGCTTGGACTAACAGAAGTTTCAAAGATTGAAGAAACTGCTGTTCAGAAAAAGAAAACCACAAAATGATCTGACAGCTTAGGAAATGTCTTCCCAATTTCCAGATGTCAGAGTCTGGTTATGTACTTCAAAGTTTCTGATCCCCATATACTCCAACTGTGGACACTTTAATTATACAGACAAGTGCATTTTCTGCTAAACCCAGGACCATAATGATATCTTTCAGCCATGGCCTCAACACACTACATGTTTCCTGGGTGAGAGCAAATTAATGTGTTATAATATCCCATATTCCAAAACAGTTATTTCAGACTTTTCCTGATTTTTTTTTTCTTAAGCAAATTTTGCTGTGAGATCACAGAAAGTTCTTTGAAAACAGTATCATATGGTGCCGTAGCTTTTCCTCCCCAACACAGTTGCTGATAAAACACCGTGAGCAATCTCACCTCAAGCTCATAGTAGTAAGTGTCAAGGGCATTTTTGCAAGTGAGAATGACATTATCTTAAAACAAGTTACAGATGTACTTTAAACTTTACATCCCTGCTTGTTAGTGCTTGGACTAACTAGTAGAAGATAGATTCCAGCTACTCTTTTTGGTCGTTTTGGTAAGTCACTAGCTGTCTTAGCCTTCACCTGTGAAAACATGGATAATTATCTGTTTCATGGGACAACTGTCCAATACTCATGAAAAATAAATGTGCATCTTCCAAGGGAAGAAACAACCTCACACATCCTATCTGCCACCGCTGGACAAGGCGTTAATCCGTGTTCCATAATGCTGAGTTTCTGTGACCATCAGATGATCTGCACAGAGATGAAGAGGCCCAACAACTTTGAAGGAAGCAGCGGCTGCAAGATCTGTGCCCTCTGCTGAATGGAAGAAGCTGGCGGGACGCACAAGTTTTCTCCACAAACCAAAGAGCTCTGGTAGCAGGGTAATGGCATCTGTTGCATTTCGAGTGCAACATTTAGCAAGAGGAGATCAAGCATCACTTAAGCTCAGAGGCATTTTGGTGGTACTGTAGCAGGATACTGACAATAACCCTAAAAATACTGACACAAAACACGATGGAGCCCGCTTTGTCTTCTGTAAAAGAACCAAAGGAGATGCACTATTTTCATGTTTATGCGTAAACACTAGAAATATTTGATGACATCAAGGAAGCCTCTAGTAAGCAAAAGTTGCTTTACCCAAATCAAAATACACTTAGCCAAGTCATCATTTCAGACAATTAGATTATTAGGTTGGCCCCACCTTGTATGGCTGCCTTAGAGTTAATTTATAGATCAAAACTTAGACTACATTTGCTGGTATCCAGATCCATCCACATTTTAGTTTCACCTCTCTATAGATTTAGTCAGCAGAATTCAATTTTTCACAAACCTTGCTAACCTTTAATGCTTTACTATATTACATGGGGAAAAAGAACCAACTGGCAATTCCGAGACAGATCCTTTTAAACATCCTTTCCCCTCTGACCATTTCTCAACAGCAAAGGGTTTTCTCTATTCCTTCCACAGCTGTCTTGAGTTAGACTACATGAATAAGCTTATTGGATAACTACCTAATTGCACATTAGCACAGAAACAAAACACTTAAACTGTCACTTTACATTTTCAAGACAACTAACTTATTTTTTAACGTAGTCCTCAGCAAGTCAGGAGTGCACAGAGATTCAAACCACATAGTCAAGAGCACAGAAAGTAAAGAAGTTGCATGTTTTAATCCTACCATTTCCATTTTGTTTTTTTTTTTTAAAAATCTGTTAAAACAACTTACCTCTGTTTATTTTGATCAGTGTTCCCATGAAAATTTCCTGCACTTACTGTTGATGACAGACTGATAACAACACATGGAAACTCTGTATAAGGTTAAACCTTTAAAGAAGAGGAACTAAAGATGGCTTGAAGGGTAAACCTTTTGCGAGTAAGATAGATTTATTTTTCCTTACAGACAGTATGTACAGTGCTTCACAGGTAGCATAGTTAGAGATTTTTTTCCTTCCTTAGATGTCAATCTATTTTATACAAAAGGAATGTTCTGTCCCTGCTTCAGACTGGAAAATGGAATTAACCAAATCCTAAGCACTATGAACATAATCCATAATGTCAGCCCTGGCATCAGCTAATACTTCTCATAGGAACCTACTGTCAGAACTAGAGACTAGAGCAAATGAAAACACATCCTTGGGAGAGTCTAGCCTGATCTCTCCCCATTGCTCCTACGTCTTTACTCTGAAAAGTGACAGCTCCACTGTGTTGCAAACAAAGTTTCTGCCAGCCACTGTTTCATCACTTTGCCATGAACAGAAGTCAAACTCAAAGACTGCTGAGAATACTCTGTAGGATTGCTCCAAACATGCTTTATTTCTGTATCTGACTCTTCTATTGCTGTGTAGTCTCTACATTGGCTCACCAATTTCTACAAGCACACCTGCTGAGGGCTTTACACAAAAAAGCAGTCCCTGCCCAAGGCTTTTCGCATACCCACGACTGCAGTGTCTCTTGGTTTAACCAAACGGGGTCATGGACTTCTTGGACTGGAAAACCCTTCGGGAAACACGTAGGTGAACCAATCTGGGGTGTTCTTGCTGCAGTGTCTCTTGGTTTAACCGAACGGGGTCATGGACTTCTTGGACTGGAGAACCTTTTGGGAAGCACGTAGGTGAACCAATCTGGGGTGTTCTTCCCCACCAGCAGCTCCACCTAAAGCTGAATACAGCAACAGGGGAAGTAGTTTTTACCTTCCAGCCATTTCAATTTTTAATTGCATGCCTGTGCTCGGCTGTCACTTGCCACCCCATGTGGGGAGAAGCTTCATCACTCAAGACGACTTGGGAGTTCTCTGGTCACTTTTAGGACTGCAGAACTGCCCTGACGACACTACAAACTTGTGCTAAGTACAACTATGCCAGCCAGCTACCTGGGTACTGATGACCTCCTCTGTGCCAATGTTTCTAGTACGCATGAAAGTCTACAACAAAATGCAGTTTTTTCTTCCATGAAAAGGTACAATTAACACCGAGAAAAAGACCTACAAGCACTGCACCTACACTCACATACTTCTTTCAGCAAAGCACTCCCAATGTAACAGCCTAAGGCACAGAGGCTCTGTTCCCTTGTAAACTGATCTCAGAGCAAACCCCAAGCTCTCGAAGAGATGAGCTGGTGCAATGATCTGTTACTGGCACAGTGCTCAGGAGGAGACCATCTTTAAACAGGAAACCTAAGACCAGAAAAAGTGCCTTGTTAACTCTTTAGGCCCTGAGGCTTTGGTAGTAAACATGTGGTCAGAATTACCAGCCGAAGCAAAGCAGAACAGCTCACTATGGCTACGATGCCCTAGGAATACATTACCCTTGGTTTACAACATTCATTTTTTATACTATGAAGAACCAAAAAACTTACTAGTAGAAAGCAGTACTTTCTTGCAGTGCTTAATTCTTTCAGAGATTTCTTCTTGAAAGAGAGGTCTGTCGTGATAAATACAGATGCTTTTCAAATGGAAAGGCAAATTCTTTCCAAAAGGGATTCCTGGATTCTACACAAAATATGGTTTCCAAAAGCTTTAGGCCTAAACTTGAAGCAGGTAAGAAGTTTTCTTTTCCTTAAGTAATGCAAATGGAAAACTTAAAAACATTGATTTTTTCAAACAGATTCCATATACTATTGCCAAAAATGGAAGCCGAACATTTCTGAATTTAAAGATCAGCACTGCAGACCCTTAAAACAATCCAAAGTTATACAGCAAAAGTATCACACCTTTCCTTAAAAAGTGCAAATTCTTGGAAAGTCCTCAAAAAAAAAATCTACTTCATTAGAGGCTACAGCCCAATCTCATTGTGGGCCCATTCTTTTGTTCTACCGGTTTGAAATAAAGGTCTGTATTTATTCATTCCTGGAGGTTGTTGGCTTCTGATGCAACCCCTTGGATCTTTCACTCAATGGGGGATGCAGATCCTGGGCCCTGCCCTCAGGCAAAACATATGTGCCACTCCGACCTAAATCCAACAAGGGTGTTTGCAAGGGAATAATTGTTTTATGTTTATTAATCACCTGCATGCAAATAGGTGCCAATAAAAACTCCAGGCAGATTCCCTGCCAGACTCACATAATCTTTTGCACCACGCCCCAGTTCTGGTGTCTGAAATAACGAATACCTCCAATAAGGAGGCATTACTACTTTGATATGCAGTGACAAAAATATCACATCAGCTCAGCCACTCTGCAATGATGACTTTGAAGAGAGAGACAAGAAACCTGCAAAAACACTCAACATCAGTGGTAAAATAAATTAGAGATGCTGCATATTAAGCTAAACAAATACATTAATGCAACATGAAGGGGTGAGATTTCAATCGCAGAACTGGAGCAGTCAGGCTCCACTCACGTTAAGTGTGAGCTGCCAAGAGAAAGTCATCAGGCTGGGGACTTTTCTTAGTGTAAAGAAGTTTGAAAAGGTTTTTAAAAGACAAAGTAAATTTTAGCAAAATGTTTCAGAGAGTTCTATGACAGTGGCCTTAAATAAAAGCCATTGCAGCCACAACTACAACAAAACCAGCTGATAATTAAACTCATTCTGGAAAGAATTGAACTACAAAGCCTGATGGGACTTCAGTTAAGAATTAGATTTAAGGGCAGCCTTAAGAGGCAGGATGAGTTAAGGCACTGGAGCTGCAAATGTCTACTGTGACATGAAGCAAGTCTCAGTCTAATCCAGTTCTCACCTGTTCAGTAAGATGGCAATACCCTGTCTTTAACACTCACAACTCCTTAGGGAAGAGACTAACATTCTCAAACACACTACAGAGGCAAGACCAAAAAAATCTTCAACAAATAAAGAGTTAGGTCTGTCACTTACCTTTCCCAACTGAGCACTTAGGTGTTATGCCATGCCACACAAGGAATACCGTCTGCACACAATCTTGTTCACATCCATCTTTCTACTTCAAAGAATCTTTTTTCAAGCTTATTTAAACAAAACATAAGCACTCAAACAGAGCATCTTAAATGGTTAACTCATTCAATGCAAATTCAAGTAGGGAAGCAGTCTCAATGAAAATTATTCTCAGAAGAATCACTTCTGGGCAGACTGCAAGTATCAGCCACATGGTAATTATCTGAGGCTGTTCTGTTTTTATATGGAAGTATCATCTAGAGCCTAGACAGATCACTGATTATTCTCATGGAAACAAAGCTCTAGCTAGTTGAAAGTAATTCAAAGATTTACAAAAAATGCTGCATTTTATTTCTCATTGAACTGCTTTCATGTACTTCTAAATGTATGGACACATCAATTAAGAAAAATCATACAATTGATACATCAGTTTACATTTAAAATACTTAATTAGTTATGAGCCCACTGTTCCAGCAGGAGAATATTCTTTCCCAGTAACAGAACCATGGCCAGCTGAGTTAAAAGTGACACTAGCATTTTAAAATCCATTCTACTTGAAAATCCTTTCTTTCACCTTTCACTTGGATTAGACTGAAACAAAGTACAACAAAAGCAAATTAAGTCTTTGAAAAACTGATTATTGTTTTATACAGCAAACAGTGGGAACCATCTTTGGAAAAATAAAGGAGACACTGTATGTTTAGCATGAAACACTTGCCCAGTGTTTGTTGAGCTTTAATTACAAGAGTGGATGACAGCGCATTGCCATCTAGAAAATATAGTACCAGTTTTCCCACATATAAGAAAACTTGGGAGTAGGGAGGGGAAGGAGTAAAATCTCAGAAGAGGAAAGAAAGATAAGTAACCTGAATGTGCACCCACTAACAGTAAATCAAGTTTCACCATCACCGTGGAACAATTTACTTAAATACTCTCAGGAAGGATCAGTGGAATAGAAACATGAAACTGGCTATATAAATGTCAATCTTTATTCAATCTCCCAGTGCAGTACATGACTTGTGTGCTTCAAAATGAATAGAAAAAAGTGAACAAAAAAAGACCACTGCTGAAGAAAGATCTCAGGGGTTAGGGCATCGCTTTTGGAAGGGGTATATTGTCCACTTCATGGATGCCATCTTTGTCAATGAACCGGGCATTGAAAGAAGTCAGATTTAGGATGAAGCGCTTCTGAAGCTGTTCAACAAAAGACAAAAAGACAAAAGAGATGAGATTAATTCAAAGCTTAAATAGAAGAGGAGAGAATAATTCAAGGGGTATGCTGCTGCACATCAAAATTTCCATCCTGGTTCTAGTGACACGAAGTATTAGGAACCAGAGTGGTTTTTTCACTGCTCTGGAATCAACTAGTGTGAGTTTGTTCCGTTGTAACACTATCCACGTTAGACAAGCCTAGGCTGGAGACGCAAAACACAAGCCTGCTAACAAGGAAGACATTCAAGCAGGAAGACTAGAGTGAGCTACAACTTAGGGCACAAAGTGTATGTATCAAAAGATACTTCAAACAGAACCTCTTCAGAGTACTATTTCCTGATGTTTCCCCAGATGTTTGTTCCCAGTTACATTCAATTCAATCTCTTAAAAACAAGGATAAAGAACATTTTCCTACAATAAAAGCCTTAGAGTCTGAAAGATTATGTTTATGCAAAAATTGATGATGAACTTTAAGGTCAAATCTTTACCTTAGTTAGATATCACTTCACAAGTTGGAAGAGAAGTACACTTAGAAGTCTGTACTAGTGAAGTGTAATACAAGTAACAGAAGGATGCTTGCATTACATTCAAAAGAAACATAAAAGGAAAAATTTAAAGATTGCCTGTATCAATATTATGCTAAGCATGGAAGAAGCAGAAGTAAAGAAAAGCAAGCTTCAAGTTTATGTTCTGGAGGACATGAACCGTGCTAAGACAATGCAAGTGCCCACAAATCCTTTTCCTCAGTAGCGATTCCACATCTGGTCAATGTGCATTTATTACCCCTTCTGGCATAGGCAGCAAAAAAATGCGACAAGAGGAACAGGAAAATATCAGCAAATGAATGCAAACAAACATTCCTTTCTCAAGATCATATGGGCCTAAGTTTGGCAACTCACCTCCTCTAGACATTTTTTTAGGAGCTCCACAGCTTCCTCACGTGTGATACCTGAAAGAGAACACATCCACAGATTGATTTAATTAGAGGCCATCTCTCTCAACAGAAACTTTATTAAATTTAAACAACTTTTCAGCTGAGCACCAAAAACTCTCCTTCCCAGCTCACAGAAAACACTTTCCAGATGTACTGAGCATGCCCTGCACCAAAGCGCTCACACTGCAACAAGCCATTGAGAATCGATTTGTTACACTGAATGGGAAGCATGACGGAATTTTGCCTCCCATGGCCAGGGACTGGGCTTCGGAGAAGTCCAGCCGTCTCTCTCTCTCAGAGTTTATTACAGTTTTAAATCAGCTCCATCTGTCCACAGCCGGCTGCAAGTCAGTGACAGTAGGCGGAGATTGGTTTTAGTGCTACATTCCCTGCTGGGTATTAGTTTTAATAATGGGAAAGGCACGTGTGTGATGCCCCTGCTATTCTCACACATTAGGAAAAAATCCAGCACTCTATAGGGATGACAAGCCATGACAACCTATTGTAGCTCACTATTTTTCTCTTTTCACAAGGAACAGTGAAAATGGAGCAGTATAATTTTCAAGGGACATGACTAGAAAACAACTAAGCTCTGTAGATACCACAAAACTTGTTTCTAGAGTTTGTTCCAGACCTGCATCCACTGTTCAGGCAGAAGTCCCATTAGAATAAAATTGTCAGTTTATAATTACATTTCTTGCAGGAGATAGATGAAAGGATTACTAAGCGAACATCTCTGCCATGAGATTAAACTCAGCTTTGCACATAGGAGTAAAGTAGTTTTGTAGGTAAAGCCAAAGATGTCAGATTAACAATATTCCAAGCTTTGTACACTTCCTCATCTGTAAAGTGGGGATGGGGCCATGTTTATTCTTTGGCAGTGTGTAAGAACTGGATTATGATTCTAAAATTAAAACTTTAGACAGGTACAGACATGTACAAGAATTATGATCAACAGCCACCATGTGCATAAAACCGTAAACCAAGCCAACCAGTCTTCATCACCACCATTTCAGAGTACTGAAGATAATCTTGCTAGGAATATCTTTTCACTTTTATGTTTTTAATACATCATACACAAAGCCAATCCAAGATATGGAGCAACAGGATCTGGGACTGCCCTCTGAAGATTGATACTCTGGGAAAATGTACATGTCATAGCCAGCAGACAAGCAAGTAGAAGATAAAGTTATCAAAATGTTATTTATTAGAAACAGACTACTAGTAGCTAATGGTCCAGGAAACTCTGGTCATGTTCTAGAATAAATTGAAACTTCCTTCACTTACAGTCTGTTATGCTTCAAACAGGAAAGTACTTTAAGGAATTGACTAGTTTCACATTACCATTTCAGCAAAACCAGAAGGCAATCTTTAAAGCTACATTTATTCTAACAAAAAGTCAAGTTCAGATCTGTAGCACCACAGCAATTGCGCTGGACCATGTGACTCGGTAAATGCCAATCTCTCAGTTTAAGCATTTAATTTATTAATCAGTAATAGGAGAATTTTCTTCTCCATAGACCCCACTTACTTGGTTTGTAATAGCGGTCAAGGATGCTGAGGGTAAGGAATGCACCATATCCATGTGCTGCAAAAGGAGCTTTAGCCAGAGACGCAAGGTAATCCATATAATAAAGCGCAGGACCTTCGTGGTCATCATAGCCAGCCAAGAGAAGGTTGACATGGTAAGGGGTCTGCAAACAGAAACGATGTTTTCATTAAAGCAGCCACACCCAAATCTTTGAATCTTAATTCCCCATGCCACCTACAGAATAGCAACCTAGTTGGTTTCACAATTCTTTGCCATAAAATGCTGCTAGCAACTACATCAATACTGTCTGTGAGAGATTATAGGACTCAATCTAAAAACAATTAGGTCTTTTGGTAATATGGAATGCATAAGCAAATAAAAACATAAAACTCTGATTCTCCTGAAAACTAGTGCTTTTTTTTTTTAAAGCTTTCATAAAATCATAGAATGATTTAGGTTGGGAAAGACCTTTAAGATCAAGTCCAACTGTAAACCTAACACTACAACTTAAAAACTTTAATTATATTTTCACACCAGATTCTTTCATCTCAACATAAAACTTGTGGATTTTTACTGTCAACATGTCAGCACAATGTGAACATTTTGCAGTTCATAAGAACTTCTTTGTTAATTTAGCATGCTCTTTTCTCAGTCACACTGCTGTTAACCATAGACCATTTTAGCACATATGAAAGCTTACATACAGTGCAAACACATATATACAGTGTTACACTGTCTTGTTAATTGGCAGTTAGATTTTTATTGCATGTACCAAGTTTAATCTTTGACATTGGGCTAAGTCGACCAAGTGAATGAAGATGATCTAAGGAACTGGTTAATTTCTACACAAAACTGACTACTAAGATACTGCAACATCGTGTGAGCAGTAGCTTTTTTGTTTGGTTGGAAACAGTTTTCTTAAAGTAGAAATTTAGCTGTCTTCTCTGATTCCTGTTTATGACTTCAGCAAGAGCATACGAAATATGACTGAGAAACAACTACATCTTATCCAACAAGACCACGTAACTGCATTAACGTAACCATGTCTTTTTATTGTGCTGTACTTGCAAGTTTAGCAATTCATTAGCAGCTTCCTTCATGTTTTACATTTAGTGTGTTCCATAATAACGCATAAAGCAGATGTCCCTATATATCTTCTTCCAAGATGTGTACTTAATAAGATCATGAAACATGCATGCACCATATTATTTTCAAATGTAGGCTCAGAAGAAAATTTTGGAATTGTACACTTTAAAACAGCTTTTATATACTTCCAGTATTTTCATACCTACTTAAGGTTTCTTATTAAATTAATCATACTAACAGGATATCTCTTAAAATGCTGGAAAGCCTAGATCAACAAAGCAACAAAATACAAAAAAATTATGATGCAGTTAACAATAGACTAGAACAAGCAAACACAATTTCACCCTAAAGCCAAAACAACTTTATCATGGGAAAAAGGTTCATTTTTTGTTCAAAAGGTTCACAAGTACTGTGAATTTGCACTCAAAAAAAATATCACAGGATACTGTATTTTTACTTCCACCAGATAGTAAGAAAGAATGAAGCAGGCTACAGTTATATATCAAACATACCACTGTAAATTGTGTGATTTAATCTTCAAAGCACTCCAGAATATTTGGAAACAAGTTACCATGCAGCTGTATTCGTTTAATTAGTCTGCATTTCATCATTTATTTATTCTGAAACATCACACAAGTTGATATTTAAGAGCCATGACACAAGATCACTCAAATTATTGTGTGACTTTGAATTACTAACATTGGCATATGCAAGATACTCAACCATAAATAAATGGTATTATACATACTTAAACAAATCTGTAAGCTGTTTTTTCAGTTGTAAGTTCTCCTGCTAATGGTCTATGAGACAACTTCTTAAAACTCAAATGTAAATGAAATGTCCCCCATGCCTTCCTATTATTCAAGAAAAAACAGGATTTCAACATTAAAAAAATACACATAATCTATTTACTACTTCCATGATTACAAATGAAATTTGCAGACAGCACCTCTTAGTGCTGCCTTACTGGGACTATCATCTCTTTGCTGGGACTGGTATTCCTTGTACATCTCAATCCTTTTGTCCATTCCAAAGGCAGCCTTGGCTTTTGTAAGTAAATCCATGCCAACAGTTCTAAACTCTTTTAAAGGCTGGTGTGATTAAAGGGCTACCAAATGAGTGGATGACTGACACTCCAAGATAGATTAGATCCCCGCCTCAACTTACCTTCCTATTAAAGGCAATACTTCTCCTCCCAAGTAGCTTTGCACTTTATGCTGTTTGATTTAAAATAACTACAGCAATTAAGAGATGTGTGAAATTCTTCAGAATTTACAGCTGAAGAGAACAGTTGTGATAAATAGACTAAAACAACAAGATCAGCAGCGGGAGGCGGGGCGGTGACAGGCAGCGGTGTGACATCTGGCGGAAGCCAAAGTCACAGCAAGGGGGGAAAGGTGGAAAGGTGGGCGTGAGGAAGTATCCTGCCAAGCGTGGACAAGGAGAGAGGAACTGACAGTCTTCCTTTGGACTCAGGCCAGACCCTGTCACCTATAATTAAACATAGCATCACAACAAGAAACCAAACTCCATCACGTTTGGAGGGGTAGGGGTTTTTTTCCCCCCTCATCTTCCCTGCCACCACACAACCTCAGTAGTATATTAAATGTACTAAACCCAGCACTTGATTTAGCAGGTGAATCAAATGAGATGCTGGAGTGGTAACAGCGGAAGAGGAACTACAGCACCACTCACCTATGCGAAAGCCAGTTGGCTCCAAAGTAGTTTCTAGATTTGCCTCAATTGCAACATATAAATGGAAATCAAAGATTCTTTTCAGATCCTACTCTGGAGCATAAACCCCATGTTTAAAAAAGAGAAATGTCATGAAAAACTGCATGTTGACTATTCAGTAAAAAAAAAGAGCAAAGTAATGTAACGGCCTTAAGTTACAAGCCCGGTGTTATTATACTTGATACTTTCCACCAAAAGAACAACTTCAAGGCACTGCCTTACAAGACAGCCGTCCCCAAGATACCAGCAACTTGGACAACATGAGCCGCAAGGTTCTTAAATGAAATCAAACTAGGTAGCACAGCGAGAAACCCAGATGGTGATTGACAATGCAGAACAAGCTCTATTTTAGGCTGGGCCACGACAATGCTATAATGCCTGAAAAAGCACTGTCTCAGCATTAGCCACTCCCCTTCACATACCTTCTAGCCTTCCGTAGCAGAAACGGCTTCACAGGGTGAGTGGCAATATAGCAACAAATACCTTTTCCCCTACCAAACTTCTTACTTCTAAATTATTTTTCCACTCCTAACAGGAGGCGGTGGCATGTTCTACCTTTTCATTTGTTATTATCCACATAATTGAATTAGTAGCCTCCAGGAATCCTACATGCAATTTAAATAGATACAGAGAGCTAGTGTTAATCCTCCTGGTACCCCACAAATTATGATGAAAATGTAACAAAATTCATGGGAAAAAAATTCTGATGGTAAGGTTTGTATCATCAAATCCTAAATCTCACAAACAAATCATTAAGTGCTATGCTTAAAGAAAGAGTTCTCCCTACAGTATAGAGATCACTGTAGTGTGACAGTGGTGTCAGAGCACGCCACTTGCTCCACGGCATTGCCATCTGCAACAGAACAACGTTTTGTCTCTGGTAAATAAACACATCTGCCTTTGCCAGTGTCCTCCCCACTGTGCTGCCCATCTGGAGCAGGTGAGCTGGAAGACAGGCGTGGGCTCATGAAGGCAGACACAGGGAGGATCAGGCCTCAAGGGACACAGCACAGAGGAAGACAACAGTGCCACGTCAATGCCACATCCTGCTGGCCAAGTTTACCAAAAAGCCTGTTAAATTACTCCCACTAGAAGTACTTTAAATCATATGTAAGAAATAGCTGCCTCTGCTTAAATGGGCAGGACATTCAGTGTCAGCCTCACCTACACCGTCCATGCAGGTTAGATGCCCCTGAGACGAGCCACCAGCACCAGGCAGCTGGCAGCCACCTGGGCCAGGCACCAAGCAGCATTACTCCTTCACATCAACCTCAAAAACTGCGGAGTTCCACAAAACACACACAGACCTTCCAAATCACATCTGAACAAAAGCTAAAGCAAGCAGCATCACTGCCAAACATCATCTACCAACCATGCTTAATCCAGGTAGTTGGCTGAAGTCATTTAAAGCAGAAGAGTACCGTTTTATGTATGAGACTCAAGCAGGACCATGCATTGAGTTCTACTGACTCGCTCTGACTTTAGTAACTTGAAAATTTGCTACCTTCAGCTGTCATTCATGTCAGAAAAGAGAACAATGATCTCGGGTTGTTCCCGCAGATGAGTTCTTGAAGAAAGGTCCAGGCTTCACTCCACACACATGTAATTCTCAACAATACAGTTCTGATGTCAATACTGGCCTTTATTTGCTACCATAAAACATCATTTCAGCCCTGTGAAGTATACTGTTAGAATAGGAACACACTTTATCCCACGCCCTATCTGTGACAGAGTTGTTCAGCTTCATTCTCAACATCTTACTTCTTCATGTTTTCTTTCGTATAGCATGTTGAGAAGAATGCTAATGAAATGCTTCCTAACCTTGGATCTTTAAAAGTCCATTTGCCCCTTCATGACATCTTTTTGTACTTTGAAAAAATTACCAAGAGAAAAATCAGCAATTGCAGTTTAGTAACTTGAAAATACAGCTCCAACTTGGATTTGATATTTACTGAAAGTCTCATGTTGCTGTTTACACAAAGGGACTTGTTTTGCTAAGTACATCAAACAGCTCTGCTCTATTAAATCATTTTCCAAGAAGATTAAACGGATTCAGTGCATTTGCATGAAAACTGACAACCTTATCTCGATGTTAAAGAGGCTTAATTCACTCCGCCATCTGCAGTGTTTGTGACAAAATGTTTATTGGGCCCAAGGCTGGAATTTTAAGACTATAGTTGTATCAGTTATTGATAAGTGATGTGATAAGTTTTTTAAATACGCAAATCAAGTTATATTTTAATAAAAGATCCTTTCAGCAAAGTGAATTCATCACTAAAGACAGAAGCTGCCACCTTTTTCATCAGACCCCATTACTTGAAAAATGGAAATTTTCCCCTGTAATCCTTTGCCAAAATCTTTCAGTTATTACTCACTCGACTCCGAAGATAGTCAGCTAAGTTTCGTCGTGTAAAATTCGCGGCTGCAGTGGGAGACAATTCATAACCTGGAGAAGAAATGTGTGCATTTGATAACAGTAGAACTCAATATTCACATTTCACTTCCTGACTTTCCATTCCTATTTTGAAACAACAATATACTCTTCAGTGACAAAATGTTATGCCGTTTGTCTAATTCCAGTTTATTCTGAAAGCTACAAGCATAAAAAGGGCCCTCAAAATCCAGGTAGCTCATATCTGTATAGACTATTAAAATACATAGCTTGAAAAAATTAAAATACTATGGGCATGTAGCATGAATTTTTCAGTCCGGTGTATCAGGAAAACTGGTAACAGTTGACATGCAATGGACATATTAAGAGAAATATTTTACTAACAAACCTATTATTGTGTCATTTATATTACAAACAGGTTAGCTAGGCTTTGGATAAACCTCTTGGTTTATAGTATATAATCCAATCTCCATTTCTTCATCCTGCCTTCATTACCACCTTTGCTTGACACTAGAAATGCAGAAATCCTTAAAGCTAGAGAAGCTTTGAGAACAGCACTTTCCATCAACGTTCAACTGTAAACTATACCTGTCACTAACTCTGCTTCCAAACCCTCAGTAACTGTTCCACTTCACTCACCATTTCTCATTTTGTAGAGCTGAACATTTTTCTGGATGTATTCTGCAAACTGTACAGTGTCTCCAGCTTCCCCAACACACAGCAGTAAGATCTTTTCACTCATCTTAAACATTTTGTCATGGTCTAGTCAAAGAAAAATAACATTAAGAGCCACGGTCATGAGAAAGAACAAATTATTTTGCCATTATCATAACACATCACGACTTCTTTCAGAAGCAAGAAAGACACTTGGATAACTACATTACGATCTGGAGCACTACCAAAAGTCTTCCTGAGCAAACCCTAACATTCAGCTTCTCGTAGCTGGTGGCACAGCACACAAGACTCATTAAACACAAGTTGTTAATCCCCAAGAGAAACAAAGCTGAAATGCACAAAGTGCTTGCTTCAGGAAGAGATGCACTTCAAAAATGGTCTTTCTTACAGAGAAAGACAGACTAAAACTTCACACAGAATATGGTGTTCAGACGAAGTTTAACGTTACACATGGTGCCTTCTGTGTTCAGGAATAAGAATTTTGCTCAGTGACCATTCTACTTTATCTAACCACACTACATCAGAAGCAAATACTTTAGTGTAAAGCTGAAATATCAACATATCAAGCAAAAGTAATCTTTGGAAATCCAGAACCAAATTCCTTGTCAAATGATCCCCTCTTCCTGATATCCAGGCATTGCCTCAAAAATTAGCAATTTAGCCAAGTGAGACTTTTTCCAGAAACAGGTTTTTGCTTGTCATTATGTTTTGTAAAAGAAAAAAGAACACTTAAGTATTGATTATAAATTATAAAACAGCCCACTGATATACACAAAAATTAAGGAACAGTAAGTTGCACTTCTGTTCAAAACTGCAGTCTAAAAAAACTTGTCTGTGTGTATTTGAGGGAACCCAAGTTGTCCTGATGACAACACTGAAGACAATTCTGTACTCACTCTAACACTGCAGTCTCATCTAATTAGAGCAGACTGGCACTCAGATATGCAAGACAGAAAAATTCAAGTAGCCGATGGTGTGAAAGGAAGACAACTCTCTACACTGAAGGTAGTCTACAGAACACTAAACTTCTACCTCTGAATTTCACTTTCACTTTACTTAATGCTGCTGAATAATCTCTGCTGCAAGACAGGTATGAAGTGTCACAATGCTCTGACACAATTTCAAGAGTTATTAAAGTACCCAGCAGCTGCACAGAAGCTGCATGTCTTAAGAGTTCAGGAAAGGCCACTGACACTGATCAGCCCTTGCAATCTATTTACAAATTAAAGTAAGTATTAGTAAATGACAATATTCTAAACAAATACTTGAAATTTGGGGGGATTTTCCCCCCCAAGGCAAATAAATCCTATGTTCTAAGTACATTTTCCTTAAAGTTTATGAATAAGCCTACTTGGAGACAATATTAACGTTAAAAACATTGTTTAAAGTGATTATATTTGTATTCTGTATGTGCTGCCATCTTTCACAGCCATCTTTCTAACACGAGTCCAATTGACTTTTACAGACCTGAAATGAAATATTTTAGGTAAAAGCACTGCTATAACATTCATGATTTTATAGGATGTTTATCAGTACTGCAATCTACTACTTTTTTTAAAAAAAATGCTCCTAATCCACAGTAGTTAGATTAAAAAGATCACTACACCTAGTACACCTTGTAAACAAGTTTCAGTCTACGTTATTGCAACAGTATGAAAAAAAATTCATTTTAGAGAATTTCAAGGCTTGATAAACCCCTAGATATTTTACCATGGACAGAAACCAAAAGCGTATTACAGTTTGACTCATATGCCTTGTGCTACAAATTTCACTGATGCTTTTACTTCCAATATTTCCTTTTTCCCATGAATTACATTTACCAGTGAATTAGATATAAACAAGCATTTAATCTCACCCATCGTTATCCCTGTGCAGTTTTTTAACACATCCATATTGCGGGACAAAGCAAGGTTTGGGTTAACAAGTCAACGCTTACCTGAACCGGTAAGTTAACATGACAACCCAACACAGTGCAGTCACGTTGGCTCAGGCTTGGAAACCTGACTCTGAGCAACCAGCCCTTTGAGATCTAGGCTCACTCTGAGTGACAGAGACCGGCCAGCAGCCCCTACGATGAATAAAACTTAAACTGAAACACTCAACAGCGTTTATCTTCACCCATA
>NW_009630390.1:0-14281 GCF_000690535.1 Cariama cristata
TGTTTGTGGTGGGCAGTGTGTTTTCACTTTGGCACATGTCGGGGAGGCACACCAGCAAGTCGTGCTCCACGGAGCTGGGGGGTGGGTCCCTGCGATAAGTACCCTGAAACCACAGAGATCAACTGTCCAGGTAAAACTCCCAGGAGACAGTGACATGCTGTGCCCGTGCCTGTTCAAAGTACAAAGTTAACTGAGTCTGGGGGCTACCCTGATACCCCTACCACTGTCTGGAATGCTACAGAAGGAGCTCACTGCGCCTGTGCAGGCAAGCAAATGAGTCTTCACTTGTGGGAGGAGTCCAAGAGAACCCAACCTCATAGAAAGGCAACCAGCCCTCAGCCATGAGGTGCGCTTCTCCACACTGGACCGCAGCGGAGTCACTGACCAACTGACCGAGAAGACTCTGATTCACAGACTGAGAAGATGTCGCTGGATCCACAGGTGGTGATCCTATCTCTCTGTTTTCTCTCTTTCTTTCTTTCTTTTCTCCTTTTCTCCTTCTATTCCAGATCTTTTATAAGAATAAGAACCTGCCTAGTCCTTTTGTTTCTTCCACCACAGTTTTAGGGAAAGTTTGTAATAAAGTTAATTATTTTGTTTCTACCTCTGGAGAGCCTGTGGTTTCTACCACGAACTGCGCAGAGTATTGTAAATGATCACCTCCTCCTACCCTCACTGAGTGGGACGGGACAGCTGCAAGCACACATTGCTGGGTCATGTTGAGCTTCTCATCAACCAGCACCCCCAAGTCCTTCTCCTCAGGGCTGCTCTCCATCCATTCTCGGCCCAGCCTGTATTTGTGCTTGGGATTGCTCCAACCTGTGTGCAGGACCTTGCACTTGGCCTTGGTGAACTTCATGAGGTTCACACAGGCCCACATCTCAGGCCTGTCCAGGTCCCTCTGGATGGCATTCCTTCCCTCCAGCGTGTCGACCACACCACACAGCTTAGTGTCGTCGGCAAACTTGCTGAGGATGCACTCAATTCCACTGTTCGTGTCACCCACAAAGATGTTAAACAGCACCAGTCCCAATACCAACCCCTGAGGAATCCCACTCATCACTGGTCTCCACCTGGACATCGAACAGTTGACTGCAACTCTTGAGTGTTACCATCCAGTCAATTCCTTACCCACTGAGTGGTCCATCCATCAAATTCATGTCTCTCCAATTTAAAGACAAGGATGTCATGTGGGATAGTATCAAATGCTTTGCACAAGTCCAGGTAGATGACATCAGTCATGATGTCAGATGACATGAGGGGCACATACATGGCCTGTGGGTATAATGGTTTCTTCTTCTCCTGGGCATCACCTAAACTGGCAACATCTCTTCAGCCTGGGCTCTGCAAGTCCTTCTATTATGATTGTTCTTATCTCCCCCACATACCAGCAGTAGCAAGCTTTTTTAAAATGTATACACAAAACTGGTCTTACACAGTGATTTCTTTGAATGTCTGACTCTTTTCCTGGACTCAGATAAACACACATACACAAATTTCTGTTGCTCCAGTTTGACACCATTGTGCTCCTCCTGCATCTGCTAATTCTTTGTGATATCTCTGAAACAGCACAAATGGCATAGTTCATCAAACCATAGCAGGCATTAGAAAAACAAAACCCAGACCAACTCTAGAGCTCAATTATGCTGACCTAAAAAACCTCCTACTATGTAGTTCTTGCATTAAGATGTAACTTTGCAAAAATAATTCCTACTGGGTTATAATGTACTTATTTTTTATTATTATTTTTTAAATCTCCCACTTGTCAAGGAAAAAGTCATGATGCCGATGTTGGAACATTATGAAAATGAATTCATAAGTCAAGTCTATCTGCCAGAGTGTTCTTGCTAAATGCTGCAATGAGTGAGAGACTCAGCATGTGGCCAACCAAAACTGCTTCATGAAAGAAAATAAGAAAAAAAAGCACGGGAATGAGGGAGAGAAAACATCTCTGACATCTATTTAATGATCATGCAGTTACATACACATAAAATCCCCATGGCCAAGATAAGGTCTCTTGATTCACATCTGCAACCAGTCTGGTAAAGCCAAGGCAAAAGAATTCACATCAGTCCCACAGTCTCACTGCCACACACATTCAGATGACAGAGGACCTGTGAACCACGGAGCCCAGAAAGTCGTTCATTTGGTGTGCTCACAGCCAGTATCTGTGACCGCTAGAGCCAGGGCAAAGGTAGGAAAGGTAAGATACAGCCACAGCTGCGCTCACAGTGTCAGCAAGGAACCAGATGACCTTACACCAACTGTAAAATCAGAGCCAGAAACTCTCGTAAAACAAATCTGCACATTTTTTATGTTTCATTTATCGCTCTTCTGATGGGGTTGTGAAGCCTCACCTCTGAACTCCCCTCTCTTGCCCTAGTTGCCTGCTGTCTGGTGGCAGAGCACTATGTGCAGCTCTCCCTCTCTCACTGCAGTTCTTGTACTTCTCTTGTAGCTCACTTTGGTAATCCGTTCATCCTCCGAAATTGTATATCAAAGCAATTAGTCACTTCTTTTACACCCTCTTACAGTAAAGGCATTGGCATTACTGCATTACTTCGTCTCAGGCAAAATCCTGGTCTAACTTATAATGACCTTAAAGAGCATTTCGCTCTCCATTCTGAAACTTTTCAAAGTGTCACTTGCTCTTGAAGTGTTATTAATTTGTCATCTCTTTACTCTCAAACAGTTAAATACCTCTGTCAAATACAACAATACAATGATAAGTAGACTTTTAAATCAATCTTATACAATTAACAATGAATTCAGGAATGAAACTGAGACTAGATTAAAAAACACCCTGGAGACTGAAACTGGACAAATGAGTTGGCAAAAGTCCAACATAAATGCCCATAAGATCAATTTAGAGGACACTGGTAACTGCACAGCAAGATTTATAAAGCCTGCAAGGTACTGTGGCATAATTAATAAAGTATGCCTGGGGTAAAAAATCAAAAGAACGAGTTAAAGAAGAGCCACTCCCTTCCAATTAGATTGGAAATAAACTGTGTAATACGCTAGAAACTGCAGAGCCCATGTCCAAGCACAAATATGACAAAGATAAGGCGAGAACAAACTTCACACTGTATTAGATCTCTAAACCTCAGTGAAATTTTCATTAGACTAACCCTCTTCTAAATGTTGTCATCCTGTCTCTTAAGTGCTGTTTAGCATTTTAGTAACTCTTTTTGGGTTCTCTTTCTCCTAATGTATATTCTTCCCTGTTTTTAATGCTCCTTTCTCCATAAAAAGAAAACTGATTACTGATGTTTCTACCAGCAGTGTCACAGAACTGCCCGTGAGCCATCTTCCTCAATGGTACAACACTACAAACATTGTGATGTTACCAGCGTTACCAAATGCTACCCAGTCATAAGTCAGTCCTTCAACTAATGACAGTCTTACTTTCATTTCCTGAAAACTCTTTGGAGCAGAAGCTAGGAGAGAAACATAACGCTGTCATTAGCTGATTTTTTTTCCATAAAACTAATGAAACTAAACCTACAAGCTAACTGGGGTGTGAACGTATCATTCCCATAGATGTTCTAAATAAAGTAAGAAAACTGGGGTCACGGTCACAGAGAGTGGTAGCGGAGATCAGTGCTTTCAACCTAACACCAGACTTTCAAATTCAAGCTGAGAACAAAGGTCCCACTGCTGCAATGAAGACGGTCTGTCATGCTTGCTCTGCACAGCGTTTGTTGCAGATTAAGGCAAAGCTACTACATTTTACGGACATTCTTACTCTGATTTGTTGCCTGCAGAGAAAAAAAATTAATTTTTCTTTTCTAGATTGTTGCTTTTCTAGAAGGAATATGCAATACAGACTGCCTCAGCTAACAGAAGAAAATCCAATTCTTAGGTCTGTGAGCATTTATATACTGAGATAACCCATTTCACAGTCTTTTTCAGCTACTAATTTGCAGTATGCTGCTGCATCCTGTACCTTTTCGTACCTCCCCATGTTCAAGTTATAAGCATTACTATCATCTGCCATCCATTAACCCACTGTGCATTAAGCAGGAACACCAGGCATCGAGTGGGGAAGACACTTCTCTTCCACAGGATCTTATACTCAGAGACATCATGTTAAAAGACACTTAAATACGGGCTTATGTTTTGTGTTTCTTTCCATTACGTCATTCTGCCAGACTCCACCACACGAGCACTCCCTGTGGTCTTTCAGAATACGTGACATTGTACCTCCACTAAGTTTTAGAACTCCTTTATGCTGTGTACACAGTGATACAAAACACTACAAATGTCTTATTGATATGCCATTGAACCCTTGCCACACTCCTCTGCCAGCAGTTCTCAGAGCAAGGAGACACAGCACAGTGATCTGTCAGAGAAGAGGCACACTGAAGGGGCACCTACTCCACTTTCCTTTCATTGCACAAGGTCAGACTCCTCTTACTGTATGGCCATCAAGAGGTGGACAGTTATCCCAACTTGTTCATTCACAGTCGCACTCCACCATGCTGCTCCACTTAATTCTTTCACCCATCATCAGTTCAGTCCCAATTCAGAAGGTGCAAGTATCTCCGTCCTCCAAATAACCACCAGTACCTTCTACCAGCTCCACGCTGGGACTCCACCAAAGTTACCTGGGGATTGTGCCTGGACTGCCTGTCCTGGGTTTCATAAATTTGGGTTTGTGTGACTTGGTATTATAAAATGGGCCAGAATGACCATAAACCATTTTCATTCTGCATTAATAAAGTTAATGGCCATCTTGGACTAGGCTTTCAGGGTTCTTTTCATATTTGTCTGTTCAATATAATATGCATTTTATTGACCGGAGAGACTTTTCATCATCATATTAACTCTCATCATGATTTCACATACTAAATTATTACTTTCTGAGAAGTAAATTGTCCACTTTTAATTTTTTTAACATGTACTGTCATCAATTTTTAGTATATATTATTTATGATCAAGAATTCAGAGTTCTTTCATGTAGTCTCAAGCTAAGGGCCCTGAGCAGAACTACTTATTCAGGGCATTTTGCACTGAGGGCAGAGACGAGGTCATCGAAGCAGCATAAACTAATCCAAAAACTCAGAAGTGAGAGGAAAATGCTTCTGATGACCTTTCACTTTGTACAATAATTTATCTAAAACAAATGTTCCTTTAATTTGCTTTGTAATGGTAATCACAGGAAATGACTGTCCAGCTCTCAGAGGTTTATCTGCAGTAATTAAACATTTTCTACCCCAGAATTACTCTTTCCATTGATGAGGCTAGAAGTGCAATTCACTTCAGCTGCAAACACACTTCTAGAAGGTCAAAAAATAAACTTGTGCCATTTCCTTCACCTTCTATTAAAGATGTATCAAACTACCCATGAACATTCATACTGTATATCATTGAACATGAATGGGCTCAATGACCTGTACAGAACAAGGGTATTGAGCAACCTATTAGACATGCTGACAAAAATACAATATTTGGGTCATATTATACAACATAAAAATAATTACTTTAAAGTTACACTAAAAGATGCAGCTTACTTAAAACTACAGACAACTTTTATTCTTCGCAAGTCATTTTTCTAGTCGAGGAGGATAAATATATTTTTGCTGGGTTACCATTATATTTAAATGCAGTCTTGAAGTCTGTCTTATACCATTGTACAGTCATAAGCTGCATTTAGAATCTAAAAATAAGAGTGCATACAAGTATTGTTGGGTCTTGTTTTGTTTAATTTTGCTCTTTTTTCTACTCAAGAAAAACATCCTGAGTATTGAAACCCTCCAATAGAGCAGTATTTTTTTTTCCTTTCATAATGCATTTGCAGATTATGTAGCAATCTGATATCAGGGAAAATCTAGTTTTCTCATCGCTTATGACAGAAACTTCATCATGGAAAAAAATGACAAAAAAGAAGCCAATAAATATTCTCCATTATAACCAGGTTCACATAAGGTTTGGAGTACGAGTAGTCCCCACTATACAAGTATTTTGCATTTAAGAAACTCTTTCGTGCCAAAACATGTCAACCTTTACCAACCTGACTGGTAAAGGGCTTACTTGAATGAATGAAAGCCAAACAGGAAATCTCATTAAATGTTGCCAGCAGCTTCAAATCATTATGAATTTTCCAATACAGCATCTGATAATTGTATTAGTTTTCCAATAATGTAGTCAAATGTCTCTCATTACAACTAATTGAGAAAGTACAACAGATTACCCAATCTCACTGTTTTATGAAAAGAAAATCATGTTTGGTCAGCTCTGCTAACAGTTGAATGCAATGACATGCACAAAAAGTCACAAACATATCAGCATTTACCTTTCTGTGGGTCAGAATTCCCTCACCGGATACTTCTTCCTATGTAAACTTCCAAAACTGACCTACAAAAAGTTGTGTGAGGCTTTATATCCATAGTAATTCTTTGATTACAATCATAAATATTTCTGGTTACCAAGTCTATATATGTTGTTAATTTTCTGTAAGTTTCAAACTCAGAAGCTTTCCTGGTACTCCTGAGACTTAAACTGTCTCCAGCCTTCAGGGCCACAGTCCTGGGGGCAGCCCCAGTAGCTTTACAGGAATGTCTCTCAGATATAACCCGCAGGCAACAGGACAGGGCATAACTGGAGCTGCACAGTCTTCGCTACTGGCAATGAGGAGCATGCTGGAGGAAATCCAGATGAAAATGGTAGGGTTGGCAGTCAGGCTGGTTCCCACTCAATAGAACAACAAAATCCACATTATTATTGTTGGTTTTATTGTTATTATTACCACAGTTATCCACCTAAGTAGATCTATAGCTAGTCGAGCACTACATAGCTGAGTGCGTTAGGCAGAGACAGAGCATGCTGAACCTACCGTGCCACTTGTGGCAGAATCATCCTTTAAGCCTGAGCAATGGGCAACGGGCAACTCTTCAGCAGTTTCACATCAGAACTATGAAGCCTATTTGGAGGCATAAAATTAATGGCCATTCAATTCTCAATTTCCGTATAGTACTTGGCAGTTTACTTTTTACAAAATTAAAAAAAACAACCAAACAAACAAAGAAAAAGTTGAGGAAATAAAGGAATATGAATTTTTAACATGCCCATAATATGCCTTCACCCAAAGGTTCCAAACTCATAATCATTTAAAACAACATGACAGAGGAAAGATGCAACTTTAAGTCAGATTCAGTTATTCATGGTAGCATTTGGAGTCACGAGCATGACACCAAAGGCCTGCAACCAGAAACAGTGTGCAATTACTGCTCTAGCTCTGTTTTGACACCATCTCCTGTACATCACCCATGTGTTTCAGAGACTCCAGGGCTGGAGGCCATGAGGAGCATATGCTTTCTATTGCTTTACGCCCTTCTGACTACAGGCTAGAGAGCAGTGTGGTCACTGTGCTCAGCTATTTGGTGCTGAAGTTCCACCCTTCATGTCCAGGGCAGCAGAAGGCAGCCATGGTTCAATGCTGCAGAAGGGCTCTTCTGACCCTGTCCAAAGGAGAAAGTACAGCTAACGAATAAAAAAAAATTATTAGGAGGACACAGGAGCATCTCTGTACAGCTAAGTCCGAATACATCTCAGTATTTCAAATGCTTGGCAAAAAAATCCTGTAGAAACTTTGCCTTCACATATGAAACAGGCTCCCATCTAACAAGCACAGGGCTGCAATAAAAGGATGCCTATAGTAATATCAATAACAATAATAATTATGTTGATAAAGGGGACAGTTCTGTAATAAATATTATAGTGATTAATTTTCCAGAACTTTCAAATGGCCATTTCAGACCACTGTCTTTATATATTATGAACACTGCATATATGTCATCATTGATTTTTTTTTTTAACTTACAGCTTTTGAAATATTTATGGCCTAAGTCAGCAGCAGACACAAAATATGCACGGAAAAGATAGCACAGGGAACACTTGTGACACATTTGAGAAGTGCTGCATGCAAAGAGATACAATTATTATGAGTGGAAAGACATGAAGATACCGCAAAAGTGATCACACTCTGTGACAGAAAAAAGTATTTTGCAAGAGATCTAAAAGGCTTAATTCTAAATCTAAATTAAGCTTTCCTTTCTTCTACATACCATTCATTTCTGCCCTGATAGCAATTTTCCTGATTAGTAAATAGGCTACCTGAAGCAACAAATTTATTTCAAAAGATGGGCAATGGGAATGGATAAGAGAGCACTGCAGTGAGCCAATAAATTATAGCTGTGTCATGTCTCCCTATTCAGGAATGACTAGCTGCCATCCTGGCTGCTTTCATACAAGCACTACTTGGTTAATATCAAGTACAAATTTATCACCCAGCAATAATCTATCCCCTCAGAAACTTAAACCTGGGAATGGTTTTTCACTGACTGGCAGGATAGATTATTCAAGGTCCTTTTCTCTCTGCGTCCAACATAAATTTTTTTCAAAAACTTGAGAGAAAGTGGTCATTATTTAAAGGTCAGTTTTGGAGAAAATTAATGAATATAGTTGAGAGTCCTGAAAATCATCTACAACAAACCTGAACAGAAAAGGTAGACTCCTAGAGCTAAGGCGGGAAAACAGTTAAGATCCACTGCTTATGAAAAGTCACTGGGTCCATCAGTGGCCATTTGAAATAATTTGAGCCATTTACAGCCCTTTAAATGACCAAAACCAGCATTCAAAGTGACAGTGTGTGTGCGTGTGCGTGTGTGCGCGGACGTGCATGTCTGCATTTCTGGGGGAGGAATAAAGCTTGAAATCACAAAATTGAGATTAATTTATTTTGCTCTTACTTAATTTGGCATTTTCCTAAGTGGGGCAGACAGTGCCCCAGGGGTAGAACGGAACCTGCAACCCATAAAATTTCAGCTAATTCAAAAGAAAATCTAAATTCTCCTTATCATGAAAACAACAGTGATTTAAATGTCGGCAAATAGAATTATTTATCAGCAGTTGCATGGCCTCACAGAATGAAACCCAATTCAATGCTATTCTCAAAGAAACCATATCCCTTTCTTTAATGCAAAGATGGGAATGAAAATGAGTACTGTACTGGCTGATAAAGGGGAGCTATTGCTTTCCAGTAAGGTAAATGGCACAAGCCTGATCTCAGAGTAATTTGGCATAAAACTGGTTTTCCTGGTAACATGAAAAGGTCATTGTGTATGGAGTCTCTTCTCATTGATTCATTTCCTCTTTTCAGGCTCTGGCGCTGCTGGAACAGATTGTCTCCTCCAGTGCAAACCCAAGTGACATCTGATTCACCCACTGGCAGCTGTTCAAGCCTATCTGGACAAGCAGGCCTCTGCGAACTGGGGACTTCAGGTTTTTTCCACAGCGTTTATCAGCAGTTTTCATGGTGTTGAAATGATCTTGGCAGTGCTGCTCACAGTAATCCCTCACCCCTTTGTGCCACTGTTGTTTGCAAACACAGCTCTCCTTACTTCCAGGTGTGTTATCCCAAAAGACTTCAGCCTAGGAAGGCTGTGCAAACGATCAGCTAAATTGGACTCCCCACGTGATTAAAGTGATGTGCAAAATCAATGCCCTGTAAAAATAATATAATTTTTTAAAATGCAATTAAGTTAACTAGCTGCCTATTTAACCTTAGCATTTAAATCCCCCAAGGGCTTGGAGCCTGCAAATGGTACAGTATTCCAAACATCACCTAAATGCATTTCCTCTGGGTCCTAGTCATGTTCTCAGGTGCCAGGAGCCACTTCGGGGGTTCAAATATCAAATTAAACCCACTATGTTAAATTCATGTAACTAAGATGAGCCACATGCTTAAACACCCATAGTGTCTGGGGTGAGAGTCGGTGGAATAATAGAACAATTTATTGTATACATGAGGGGAGGAATTTAATTTATCTGTACCTACAATCATAACCAGGAGCTGGATAAAAAAGATGTCAAGTGAAAAAAATTGTTTTAACAGCATGCCTCAAAATACCTATGAGTGAATGTCTTACAACTTATTCCCTGAGGGAAGAAAAGGAACTAATCCATACCTATATATAACCATCAGCACATGGAACAGCACCTTGTATCACAAATTAGATGTTATCCAATGAAGTCTCCTAAGAATAAAGCAAATTAAGACCAAAACCAGGAACTCTGGGGAGTCCTGGAAATAACTGAGGATGAAAGTACAGCTTATTAAAGCATTTATCTATTTAATACATAATCATTGGTTCTTCAAAGCCAGTCTGAAACACTGCAACAACCAAGGTATAAGCAAGCTTAAACAGTACCAGACTAACTTATTCAAAATTACAAAGGTTGGATGAAAAAAATCACCATGGGTCAGTGCAATGTCAGAAGAAGACGAAAGATTTGATATGACTACACTGAAAGATGCCCATGCTCAACATGCTCAAGACACACCGAAAAGTAACTTCACAGTTCAGCAGTTTGTATACAAGATGACCGGAGCCCAAGAATGAAACCTACTCGAAAAAGATTTTTATAGCTGTTCCTGAAATTGCACATTAACCACCATTTTGATCACATTAATAGTGAAAGAGCTGAAATAAAGAAGGTACAGTAAGTTCAGCCTTCAAAGTAGAAAATGCTTACTTGTTAAACAAAAGACAGGCAGTACATACAAAAACTCTCCTTGAAAACAACCCTTAAACTCACTAATAGTGTGTGTCATTTAAAGATCAGTGAAACATGCAAAAAGGTGATGGCAATATTCTAGTGACAGTAGGAATTAAGTAGTAAAATTCTATTTATTTTTCAATAAGGAATAATTTATTGCCAAGATTAAACAATGGACAGAAAATATTTTTTCTTTTTATCTACCATTTAAACATGATATACTGTTATTTGATGTGGTAGTATTCCAGATACAAAGCTCATAAGATTTCTCCTATTATCAGTCATTAAGGGCAAATCAACTGGTCTTTCCTACCTTTGAGAAGATAAAGGAAAAATAACCCCAAACACTTATCTTTATATGTACAATATACATGATAATGTAGACAACATTTTGGGGATGAATCTGAGATCTGACGTAGTAACACTTTGTATTATCTACTAAATGTGACAAAATGTATATCTAAAGGCTACATAAAGATGAATAGCCAATGTGACTGTGTGGTGTAGTTCCCTGCCACGTCAACAGCATTTTTCAGCAGTTGTAACTACACACCACTTGCATGCAGTATTTCTGTATTGAAAAGAGAGTCCTTAGATGATGGATAGATTATGAAAGCAAGTTCACTAAACCATTTTATATACTGACTTACCAGTCCCTTCAGCATGGAAGCAAACACTTCTTTTTGCTGTAATGGGAACCTGTACCCTATTTTCCTCTTTGTAAAAAATTACATTCTTAATCAAAGTCTTCTTTTACTTCCCATAGTAGTCATTTAAACTATGAATTAAACCAGTCATGTCTTGTCTTGACTCTCGATATGTTGACTTGAAGAGTGCCTCCAGTCTGAAACCAGGACACGCTGTTATCCTTCATCTGCATATATAGTATTTTTTTTTAACATGTTTGGTCTCCTCTTACCTCCATTATCTCCTGATATACTTACCACATGAATCAAAAAATAAAACATTCTGTGATTTTCATAGTATCCAGTATAAAAGATCTTGGACTGTAAGGCACAATCACAGTCCAAATATGATATAATTTAATACAATATGCCCATTATGCAAATAATTTAATATTATATAGTAAACACAAGATCTTATGTAAAAGCCTTCAGAAATTAATCATTAATCATCTTCACAGCTTGAATTCATGCATGTGCGGAACTTATTTGGACTTGTTATATGTTGCTGACATAAAAATAGATTGCCCTGGCATGCATTCAAATACAAGCATATATTTTCATCACTTATATTCAAGACCTGGCTACATACTTTGTATACGTCACTAATGTGGCTCTTCATGCTATGCCATTAAACAAACATCCAAGTGGTAAATAAGTAAGAAGGCATCACTAGAATGTGTCATTTCTATTGCAATTTCAGGTGTAATTACAGTCTGTGTACACATATACATATTTACAGGACAACAGGCATTATGATAAAGTGGACTATAATCTACCAGTTTTTAGTGGAAAATGTCCTTTATTTGAGCTTTCCTTTACACTCAAGCTCTCTACGAGAAACTTAAAACTTAGTGAAGACAAGCTTTAGGAAAGTGGTACAGCAATTAGCAAGTACAAGAGCTAGTTCCATGGGGCACTCAGAAATAAGAGCCTTCCTGCTGGGATAAATAGTGGCAGTATGGAAATCAAAATGTTTTGTTATAACACTTGATGCTATTAAAATCAGTATCTGCTGAATTCTTTCATATGGGAATGAAAATTCTTTTGTGTAGTGACTGGCACAATTAAGAAACATCTAATGTCAAAATTGAAGCTTCAAGTAATTTTTTAGATGAGAACTTTAAAAAAATCAGAATGACACTAAGAAATATACACTGTTTACTCAACACCCTAAGCAAGCAAAGTTCTCACATTTTTGTCTTTTGTTCTGTAAACTAATGTTCTAAATAAACTGGACATTTGTAATATGCAGTAAAAAACTTGATGTTATTTCTCATTACAGTGGTCCTATTATTCTATAGAGTGCCTATGGACAGATGTAACAAAAATACGTAAATTTGCTAGAAAACCAGTATATTCTGCACTTAGTCATATGCATCTCTTTGCTTACTGTGTATAATAAGCATACAAAAATAAATTGTTGTCAGGTTTCTTATCCGTTTGCTTTGCTATAAATATAAGTTGAATCAACAGGTCGAATTAGGTTTTAGACAAGAAAAGAAATTAAACTTCCATTTTTAAGTACGGAAGAATCATTCTGCAGCCATTCAACAGCCATTATGCTCTACCTTGCAACAATCTCGAAAAAGCTGATTTGGCAATACAAATGTGCTTTGCATATCCTATAAAGGACATACAAACCATTTCCTTCAATTAGCAAAGTTAAGTTGATAAACAGCAAGAGTTTGAAATTTCTCTTTATGCCAAATGGAAATAATTGTAATTCAATTAGAGTTCTGTCATAGTACAACTCCATTTTATGACACAAATATAATTTGACCACATTCTAAAATATTTTTAGTGGGAACAATCATTGGACAGGATGTCATGAATATGCTAGTTTTTCTCACTATTAGAAAACTACATTACCTTCTCTAGAAAAGCAGAACACAAAGACTTTTCTCCAAGCTCCTATGTCCCCATGAAGACAACTACATTAATGAACTAAGAAGTTTTTCAAAGTGGAAATTAAAATTACAGGTCCTACTATAAATTAAATCACTCTGTAATATAGTTTAACAACAAAACAGTATTTCTTGTTGTGCTGGTTTTCGCAGGGATCGAGTTAATTTTCTTCATAGTAGTTCATATGGGTCTATGTTTTGGACTTCTGCTGGAAACAGTGCTGCTGATGATAACAGAGGGATGTTTTCATTACAGCTGAGCAGGGCTCACAAAGAGTCAAGGACTTTTCTGCTCCTCACCCCACCCCACCAGCAAGGAGGCTGGGGGTGCACAAGGAGCTGGGAGGGAACACAGCCAGGACAGCTGACCCCAAGTGACCCAAGGGATGGTCCATACCATATGGTGTCATGCCCAGTGTGTAAAGCTAGTGGAAGAAGAAGGAAGAGGAGGACGTTCGGAGTGATGGCGTTTGTCTTCCCAAGTCACCATTACGCGTGACGGAGCCCTGCTTTGCCGGAGATGGCTGAACACCTGCCTGCTGATGGGAAGAGGTGAATGAACCCCTTGTTTTGCTTTGCTTGCTTGCATGGCTTTTGCTTTACCTATTACACTGTCTTTATCCCAACCCACAATTTTTCTCACTTTTACTCTTCCAATTCTCTCCCCATTCCAACCTGGGGGGAGTGAGCAAGTGGCTGTGTGGTGCTTAGTTGCCAGCTGGGGTTAAACCACAACACTTGTGGCATACAGTCAAGTAAAAATCAAGTAAGTGGTCACATACACACATATATGTGTGTGTTTCTATGTGCGCAGGCCCATGCGCACACACATGTTATTCTGGATCAGAGGAAACAATTCATTATTCCACCTTAAGTCTGTGTAGACACTTGTCAGCATTGCAAACCGCTTCCAGTTTAGCAGAAATGAAAGTAAGGTTTGTCCCTGCTTCAGAGGATTCCAACTCAGAAAAGGCTGTGCAAATTTGTGTTCAGAAGCACAAGCAGCTAACACTGCTAACACTGTACTGATCTAAAGAAAAGGTTGTCATCAAATGAAGAATTTATGACTATACATGGCTTTTTGACTAGATCGATAGACATAATTGATCTCCTCAAATACGTATTTAG